>NC_058130.1:525859052-525900716 GCF_016433145.1 Gracilinanus agilis
TTTTTTTTTTTTTAATAATCCTTATCTTTTGTCTTAGAATCAATTACTAAGTATCAGTTTCAAGATAGAACAGTAAGGGCTAGGCAATTGGAGTTAAATGACTTGCCCACAGTCACAGAGCTAAGAGATGTCTGAGGTCGCATTTGAACCCAGAACCTCCTGTCTCCAAGCTTGGCTCTCTTTCCATTGAACTATCTACCTGTTCCTCTAATTTTTTTAAAAAAGTAGCAACTGAAAAGACTACAATACATTCTGGAGTCAAATATAAGTGGTTTTTAGATTATGATTATTCATACTACTCTCTATCATTAATACAAATAATTTTGATTTAGCGCATATGTGTATGTTTGTGCATGGCTGTATATATGTGCATGTGTGTACATGTGTGTTTGTGTGTGTGTCTGTGTGTGTGCTTATAGACTAGGAGATGGCAAGGTTCATCAAAGAAGATATCAATCTTTAAGGCAATTCAAGGGAACACAGGAAATGAATATTCAAGGAAAATACTGAGTTTCTATTGTCCAGAATCAATCAGAGACTAAGAAATAACCTCAAACACAAATATTCTCCTTTCAATTTTTTTCCACATTTCTGATCTGAGAAATCTCTCAACAGTGATAAAAGATGTTTGTTTCTTTACCTATAAAGACTCTCAATATCAAAAAAAATCAATCTCAGAGTTCTAGTTACAATATTATAAAATATCGCTTATGATAGAAGCCTCCAAAATCTTGCTCCAGGACCTTATGAGTGAATAGTGAATTCCTTGGAGAAATGAAAGTAGTGGCAGCTGGGACAGATTTATTAAAAGCATGTGTTCCCAAATGCAGCCTTTTAGCATACCCCTAAGCATCATGACAGGGAGGATAACGCAAGGACATTTCTCTAAACCACTTCTATATTGCACTTTTTAAATTATCTGTATTTTTTTCTTGTGTTGTGTTTTTTTCCTCAGGAGAGGATGTGACAATATTGATCAGAACTCGGGTTCACTGGTGGTCATCTTAGAATTGAGAATTTTCCCAAGATAAATTGCTTAAAGAAAAAAAATGAAGAGTTCGGGTTTAATATAATACAAGCAACATATTGTTTATTAGGGTTTCTTCAGAGACTAAGGAGCATACACTAAACAAAATACACAAACTCATTATAAAAATGTAAGTTTGTAGAAATTAAGAAACTTAGATATTGCAAAATTTTTGGACAAATTCCCAAACTCTATTGTATGCTACCTAATTGATGCATTCTTCCAAGAAATAGAATGGTGTAGTGGATGGACTTGGGGAGTCAGGAAGAACTGAGTCCAAATCCTGACTCCGACACATGAGGCTTCATGACCCTTAGGGCAAGTAATTTAATGCCTCAATGCCATGGGGTGCCACTCTATGACTACAAGTTGCAAAGGAGTTGTTTATATTTTTAGTAGGAGTTTTGTGAATTGGGAGGTCCCTATATCAATAAGATCAATTTCTCATAAATCTCATCACAATGTCTCAATAATTCCAGTTTTAAGCACAAGGACAAAAGCCATTAATTGTCCATGATTCTTCTGAGTCTCCCTTTTTTGTGACCCCCAGCAACATAAGCCATTTACCCAAAGGCAGCAACAGTCTGAAGATCTAGTATTTCCTGGTGCCAAGATCACCTTGGTATGTATTCTGGAACCAGTCCACCCCAGGGAACACTGATCTATGTTCTTCCTTCCTGTGTGAGGCAAGAACCAGAAAGGATTACAGACCTAGAGCTGGAAGGGACCTTGTCACAAACAACTTGATTTCTATTTTTAAATTCCAAGTGCTTTATTCATATGTATACAGATACAGATTGGAACTACTCATTCAAGTCTACTAAAAATAATAAAAGTAAGAAGAAATTATCACAGAATCATAGATTTAGAATTGGAAGAAACTTTAGAGCTCTCAAGTCCACAACACTTCATTTTATTGATGAGGAAACTGAGGACTAAATATCTCAAATGATTTATCCAGTCACTGGCAGGAAGTGGCAGAGGTGGGATTTGAATGAATATCCAGTGACACTAAACTCAGCATTCCAAATTAAGAGTTCTTTCCATTGTACGTACTTTTCCAATCTGGTAGGGAGAAGAGAAGAAAATAAACATTTATTTAAGTACTTGCTTAATGTAGCCTCAGAAACATCCCAGCTTCATGACCTTGGACAAGTCACTTAACCTTTGCCCCTGGAGAAGAAAGCAGCAAATCTTCCAATACCTGTGCCAAGAAAGCCCCATAGACAGAGGTCCCCTGGCTCAGAGTAACCAGACACAGGATTGAAATAATGGAATAATAACGAAGTGTCTACTATGTCCCAGGCACTCTGCTAATTATATAATAATATTATCTCATTTGATCCTCACAAAAACCTTGGGAGGTAAGTGCTATTATTATTATTTCCATTTTACAGTTTAGGAAACTGAGGCAGACAGAAATTAAGTGACTTTCCCAGGGTCACACAACTTATAAGGGTCTGACACTGATCTGTGATGACACAAAAAACTAATTATATCGAAATATAGTTTTCAATAGGCAGATAAGTGGCCCAGTGGATAAAGTGTCAGACCTGGGGTCAGAAAGACTCATCTTTCTGAGTTCAAATCTAGACTCAGACACATATTAGCTGCATGACTCAGTGCAAATCATTTAGCAGTGCTTGCCTCAGTTTCCTAATCTATAAAACGAACTGAGAAGGAAACGGCAAACTATTCTTGAATCTCTGCCAAGAAAACTCCAAATGGGATCATGAAGAGTTAGACACATCTGAAAAAACAATTGGACTTACCATTTTCATGACTTTAGACCCAAAATTCTATCCTAGTTGTTTCTATTTGGTTATGGGTAAGTTGGACTTAGGGAGGAAGCCCACAATGTCATACCCAAGAGACAAGCCAACAAAACAAATGAAAGGAGACAAGGACATTATAAAGAAACAAACACATTGATTGATACCATAGCTTCTAACTTGAAATGCTTAATGCCAGCCTTCATTAGCTGGAAGCTCTACTTTCTCTCCTTGTCAATCCCGATTTTCTTTACTGCTGGTGAACAAGCAGGCTATCCTCCTCCTAAATTAACTTTTGCCACCTCTCTCTCTCCTTGGGTTTGCATTTTATTACATTCTGATCCTGGAGTACATCCAGCATGGTATCTGTTACGGCAGTCAACTCTGAGAGCGACCACCATATGTCGTAATGTGTCATGTAGGATCTCTTTAGCTAGCTGCACCCTTCATGTTAGGGCTTATCCATTTCAATAATTAAGAGCTGAAATGGCTCAGGGGTATTTATTCCTGGGGGAGAACTTTTGTTTATTTTATGAAATGAAAGGGCACAGTTAAGAAAATAAGCATACACATGCCTGCCCCCCCCACACTTCAAACCTCCAATTGTTTTTTTCCTAAAGGAAAAGGGAGGCTTTTTCAGAGTTTTGGCAAAACACATTGCTCTGTGAAAAATCTGGAATAATCACTATCCCCTCTCTACAAAGCAAAATTCCTCTTAGTTGTTTTTTTCATTGTTCTCTTTTTCTATTTGGATTCTTCCCCTCTCCTTCCCCTCCCCCAATTCTACTCCTGTGGGGTCAAAGTGAGCTCTAGTTGGAGTGGGGCACACACTCCCAGAGACAGAATAAAAGCATGATCTCATCCTGAGGGGCCATGAGGGCCCTTCCCCTGCCACCTGTGTTAACCCTGGCAGCATATGACATTTCTAATGACTCTTAAGGAAGGTACATTTTAAAACTTGAAATTCACACACATCTTGACAGTAGAAGTCTCCAACCAATATTTAAAATCCAGGGTCAAACACCGTGTACAGACCAAGATTTTTAAGGTTTATTCAGCTTTAAAAATATAAAGATAAACGCCCTTTGGTCTAGTAACAAAAAAAAAATGACATTAGAGAGTAAAGTGTGTTCCTGTCTAGCATTTCTATTGAAGTGTTTACTTGGAAGCTTAATGGTCTCATAGAAAGAACAAAGGATTTGTAGTCAGGGAATCTGGGTTTGAATTGTTCAGCTATATCTGTATAACCCTTTACATCCTTGACCCTCAGTTTCCTCACCTATAAAATGAGGACAAAAATACTTGTGTTGCCTACCGCATGGATTTGCTGTGAAGAAGGATCTGGAACTTCATAAACATGGGGAACTATCTCCACCAATACAGACTGTGTTACTTAGATGACACAGAATTTCAAATTTCAAAAAGAAAGCTAGTCACCATCTAGTCACTCTTGTAGCTGGGGAAAAAAAATCTTCTAGTCTACTCAGTCAGAAGTAGTGCAGGCTCTGCCTGAAGGCATCCTATCAGAGGGAACTCCCTATCTCTAAAGGCAGACCATTATATTTTGGGATCACTTTAATTGTTAGGAAGCTTTTCAGGACATCAAGCCTAGATTTGCTCCTTTTAAAATTCCATTAACCACTCCTAGTTCTTTCCACTGGGGACAAAGAGAGCAAATTTAATCCTTTTTCCACATGATAGCCCTTCAAAGAGTAGAAGGCAGTTGTCTTATCACCCCAAGGCTCTTTTCTTCTAGTGTATTAGAGACCATTCTAGTCAATAGGAATTGCTTTCTAGCCCCTCACATTGGTGCAAGACATTCCAGTCAATGTAATATTGGGGGAAAAAAAGGCATAAGTGAATGTTGACCCATTAACTATCTCCATAAAATATTTTGGAGTCTGGAGAACTGGGTTACAGAAGAGTTAATAGTTAATAAGAGATACAGCCCATTAACAAACCATGGCACCTTTGGTCTTTGTTTTGCCATGAGGCTATTATGGAGCTAATGGTGAAGCAGTTTATAGATTAAACTCCTTTATAGATACCTATACTCACATCAATTATTTATTATTCTGCACACCAAGATAATTTTAATTGCTTTTCCTGTTTTCTGTTTTATATCCTTAAACCATAAGAGAAGGTCTCCCCCATACTTAAAATTATGATTTCACAGGTAAATATATATTTGGAACCACAGGCCCATCCTAATGGGATAACACCTGGGATGGCAGTGAAGACTTTTTAATTTCTTCCTTAATGGAGTTTAAACAGTGATGGGGAAGCAAATATTCTTATCCCAAGTTTCTCATCCAATTTAAATAATTAAAAGATGAAGGATTCTAGATCCACAGATTGTGAGTGGAGGTGATAAAGAACATTTTGTTTCACTATTTATCACTGCCCTGGAGCTACTGGGGTAGAGGTGAGTTGATTAACACAAAGACCCTCCTAGACCCTTACTGTATAAAAAAGGCAAAAGGGGCGGGGGAAGCCTGTGCTGGAACTATTTCTACCTTCTCCCCTAACTTCCAACTCCACTGTCCCACAACCCATCCCCAGTCCAATTGCTTTGTTTGACAAAGAAGACATAGCCTTCAATAAATATCATTTGGATATATAGGATTTTTGTAGGTCTATTTTTCCTTTTCCTTCTCTAGCATTTAGATTATGATTAATTCACTCATTTGGAGACATTTGCTGCTTAACCTAGGAATTAAAATCAGTAGAAGAACATGATGGATTCTTTTCATTTTAAGAGAAATTGTGTATCTCTGTTTCTGTAGAGGTCATCTCCCCTGCCTGGAATTCCTTCCTTCCCAGACTCTGCTTCTTAGAATTCCTAGTTGTCTTCAGAACTCAGCTCTAAGGAACCTCCTGATACTTAGAGGTGCTTAGAAATTCCATGCCTTCCCCTATATCCTGTTTTCACTTTGTTTGCATTTTGAATATATGCACACTTTCACTGTTTGATGTCCTTCACGGTCTAAATCTAGACTACTTTTCCAGGTATTGTATGTAATTTTCTTTCACATACTTGATGTTTCAATCAAAATGACCTATTGCTGTTTCTAGTCTCTAGACTTTCTTATTCCTCCATGACTGAAATGTACTTCTCCCACTCATCTCCTGCTCTCATTCTTCCAGGCTCAGCTCAGAGATTGTCTTGTTCCTCCCCCAACTTTAAATGTCTCCCCAACCCCCACAATAAAATGTAAGCTCCTTGAGGGGAAAGAACTTCTTCATTTTTATCACCAGAATCTAGTGTAATGCCTGGCCCATAATAAATAGTGAGTAATGTTTGTTAAATGCCGAAAGTCCTCTGGGTTCAAATTCATCACTTTTGCTTCTGTCACGTGGTTTTCCATGTTACCTGTCCCAGGTAACATAGTGCTCTAGTTCCATTAAAATGCTTGTACGAGAAAGTCTTTAAGAGGCAGCTCTGAGGATGGGAGTTTCAAGTACTGTGACAAGCTGATGAAAGTTTTAGGTCAGGATAGCCTTTAAGTGCTTCTCAGATCACATCACATAAGGTTGGCCTTGGGCAGAGGCTATTTCCATGGCTCCTTCCTGCTCTTCTCATAGCCCTTTTAATATAGAAAGGATTAGACTAGAAGATCAGCAGGCTGTCCCTGTGGGTAGACCCCCCCCACCCCAAAATGGTTGTCTCATCACCTGTTATTTAATTCTTATTAGGTTAGGAAAATTAGTTGACCTACAAGGATCCTTTAATAAAATACAAGTAACCACAAGAGGAAATATCTCTTTTGATCTTCAGCCTTTGTAGAGATTGGCAGGAATGGGACACAGAACTGAAAGGGGTGGTAAGGATTTATGGGGGTGGTGAGTGTTGAGGCAGGGAAACCTGAAGGTGCAAAGGGATAGGGATAGGGGACATATGAGGTTTGGTCGCCTATGCAATTTGGCCCCTATTTGGCTGTAATTTCAACCTTGAACATATGATTCACAGAATAAGAATCACAAATTTTTCTCCTCAAGCAAGGCTGATGTAAGGTGAGAGACAGGAGGCTTGAAGCAGATAATTCCTAGAAGCATATGGTAAGAGACATATGAAAGAATGTGAGAGAGAGGAAAATGCCTAAGAATATGTGTATCTGTCTCTCTCTTTGTATCTCTTCTTCTCTTTATGTCCTTATCTATTTATGTGCCTTTCTCTTCCTGTCACTTCTTATCTGGAATGTGATTAAATTGATTGGTTTAATAACCTATTCTTGTATTTCTTGTGCATTACACCATGAATACCATATTGGGCTGTGCCACAATCATGGAGAGTATAAATGAATCTTATTTTACATGGAGTTAGAATGTCTTGAAATTAAATGCAAATTTTTGCAACTCATGCAAATTAGCTATGTTCCCAAAATTACTCAAATAAAATCTGACAGCCTGTTACTAAATTTAATATTTTCTATTCTACCTTTCCCATTCCCTGTTGTTTCCAATCTGAGTGTGGCTCAGGTAATGGAATATAAATATTATAGGCTGCTTATGGAATGGGCTGTTTATAAAAGTGACCTCTGAAATTCCTTGGTATGAAACCCTCAAAAGATTAAACCATGTAAAACAGGACCTCTTGTGGTAAGCCTGAGACCAGACAAAATAAACCAATTATTAACTCAGAGTACCAAGGAGAAAAACTGTTCCTCCAGTATCAAAGTGTACACACATCACGAATTCTCTGAATTACCCTATGAAGGTTCGACATTTGGTATGATTGGCCTTTAATGTTCTCATTTTCTGAAATGGAGAATGTTTCTCTATTCACCACCATAAAATAACTTTATTTACTAAACAATATTTTCCCAGTCTGAATACCTTCAAGCCTTTCAGATCCCTTTTACTGGAATTGCATGATGTTTGGAATTAGTAACAGAGCTAGCTAGCAGCCTTGCAAAGTTATAGGATTTCTTTGTTTATTTGTTTGTTTTTTTCAGTTGAACCTCACCCTTCCTTCAACATGGCCCTCTCCTTTTTCAATAACCCTTCTCCCCTATTTGTATTTCTGGCTGTTGAGGGCCCCCTACAGTAGCCTGGTAGAGCAGCACTTGATATTTCATATTCTTCTGAACCCTTTTCCCTTAGCATTAATATTTATTCATATTATATTCCATTTCCTTAGGCTTCTGATTTCTACAAGGTGAGAAGTAACTAATCTGACCAATTAGAATTGCAATCACATTGCTTACTGTTCTCAGGGAGGAAATGAGGTTGGAAGAAAGGAATAGAACTCAAAATTAAAAAAAAAAAGGTTAAAATTTGTTTTTACATATAATTGGGAGGAAAATAAAATATTACTCTTAAATAAAATACAATTCAAAGTATTAGAAAACAGGAAAAAAAGAATTGTAATCACTGAATTTTTAAACTGGAAAGAACTTTAGAACTCATGTATCCTTAGGGATCTGTCCTATGGCAGATATGTCTCTTGTGGTGATTCTCCTACCTCTAGTGCTATTCTGCCCCTCCCCCAGTTCCAGTTTCAACTGGATCTTAAGCAATTTTTTTAAAGAAAAGGAAAAATAAGTACAGTCATCAGTTAATAGTAAAAAAAAATTATTAAGATTTTTGGTAGCATTAAGAGAAAAAATATTTAGGATTAGGAAAATGATAATGGTTAGGTCTCATCTGGAGTTCTGTTTTCTATTCTTGGCACCACATAGTGATGAGCTGGAGATATTACAAAAGAATTCATCAAGATATAAAAGCCCTTGAAATGATGCCAGATGAGGATTAACTGAAGAATATTTCACCTGGACAAGAGAAGACTAAGAAAAGGGTGGGGGAAAGCGCAATAATTGTGTTTAAGTACCATCTATTCTTAACATCCCTGCCTTTTACTTTCACGACTTCAAACATTCCTATGATTTTATTAGTATCATATTTTCACATTCCTGGCTATGCTTAATAAAAAAATCAGAAGTCCAAAGAAGTTGGTGGAGCAGTTAGTATCTTCTTAGGCACTTCACTGGTCTTGCTCACCTGCTGTGGTAAAGAGCTCCCCATGCATCCATTGCATATTTTCATTGTTTGTCTTTAAAACTCAAGTTTTGTGTTGTAATTATGCCCTCAAAGCTTAGTGCAAGGCCTTTGGGCTCTAAGCCCAAGTGTATGAAATTAGTTGATGTGGTTAGTGAGAAAATAAAGGTGTTAGATAAACTCCACTTGAATATCTTGAGCTACTGTTGCCCCAGAGACCCTTAAGGATATCAAATGGCCAATAAAACAGACATCACTGATAGATTATTTCAAATTGGCGCATCCTTCACAATCTCCAAAACCATCCACCAGCTGTGAAAGACAGCGTTGGAAGTGATGTCAAGTACTTACAGGCTTTGCATCTTCCAACAGCAATCACTAAAGCCATAGCAACCTCTCCCTTGGTTTTCAGAGAGCAGCCAATGTAGGGATGTTTAGGATAGTATAGAGCACGTCACCCTTACACCCCCATCTGACAGGGCAGAAAAACGGTTTGGTTTTAAGATTTTGTTGTACAGCATTTATAGTACTATAGATTTCATGTGTTGGACAGCTCAGTGACACAGTGGATAGAGCCCTGGATTTGGAATAAGAAAGATTCATCTTCATGAGTTTATAACTGGCTTTATATACTTATTAGCTAACTGAGAAGACATTTAATGATTTTTGCCTCTGTTTCCACAACTGTAAAATGAGCTAGAGAAAGAAATGGTAAAATCACTCTAGTATCTTTTCCAAGAAAAGCCCAAATGGGGTTAGGAAGAATTGGACATGACTAAACAATAAGATTTCATGTGTTATAAAATCAAGTTTTTTTTTTTTTTATTAAATTGAGATATACACAAAAGACCACAGAATTCTAGGGGATTACTGGTGAAAAGATGTTTTGCATGTGTGCTACATTTTATGGTTAATTCCATGGTTGCTATGTTAGGAAAAGTATGTTATTATAATTAATGTTTTGTTATAATGAAGTATATGTATACAAGTGTATTTTCAGCAATTTCAAGTGTAATTTGGTGGTGACAGAAACTTAACCTCCTATTTCCCATAGGTTCAATGTATCAACATTCATGTGTTTTACTTTCCCACCAATTTCTAGGAACATTACCCCAGTGAAAGTTGAGGATTGAATATATTTGAAAGTATAATAGGGAAAAGGAGTTAATCTGGTCTTGCTTGGTTCTTGGAAACAGAACTATGAATGATAGATAAAAAATGCAAAAAGGCAAACAGGTTTGATGTAGAGAAAAATTCTAAATAATTAGAGCTACCTAAATGTGGAGTATGCTGCCTCAGGTGATAGAGGGCTCCCTGCAGGGATGTGCTGGTAAATGTTAAATAAAGGGCCTGCAGTGTGTGGGAATGTATGCACACACACTTTTAAGTTTAATCAACATTATTAACACTTTCTTAAGTTTAGAAAACCAACAAAACAATTAACCAAGTCCTGATTTATAGGGAATGATGATTGTGTAAATGCTCACTCTGCAGATCTTGAAAGCTATTCACAGCTGGCTACAGAAATGCCCCCTAGCCCCTCCTTAGAACTTTTTAAGTAATGGCTATAGGATCATTCATGGGGGACAATTGTAGAGGGAATTTTTATTCAGATATAGGTGGAACTAGGTAGAACTTGCTAACTTTTTTATTTACCTATTACTTGCTCCCAAAATACATCTAGTTGAAATTTCCAAGTAGTGCTTTTCTTTACCTTTCCTTCTTAAGGGGGAAAGAAAAGAGATCACATGCTACCACAACTGGGTTAAAGGACAAGAGTTTGTAGGCAAAACTGTGAAATGGATTGACTCAAAGATTTCAGCTTTCTATCACTACCAACAAGTAATCTTTCATACCTAAAAATCAATGTCAGTTTTACTTTGTACCTAAGTTGTTCTTGATTGTAAGTAGAAATCCTCTGGAAATTATATGAACTTTTTTGGGTCATAATGATATTACTTTATAATCAAATTAATTTCATATTTGCACTGTTGCCATCTTTGGAATCGGGAAAACTTGGGTCCAATGAAGGGGGCTTTTAACACATACTGTATGAATCTCTCAGTGTCCTAGGAAATTCTTTGACATTATAAATTGTAGTAGAATTGTAGAACTGCCTTTGATAAGCTAGCAGGAAAAGTCAGAAAAAAGAATTCCATTTAAAATGCAGACAATATAAAATACTTAGAGGTACCTGCCAAGATAAAGCTAGGGATGATAGGAACACTATTACAAAACATTATTCATGCAAATAAATACTGATCTAAATAACAGGAAAAATATCAATTGCTTGTGGGTAAACTAAGCCAATATAATAAAAACTACAATTTTCACAAGTTAATTTGCCTACCTATTCAGTGTAGTACCAACCAAACTATCAAAGAATTATTCTATAGAGCTAGAAAAAATAATAACAATTCATCTGGAAGGAAAAAAAGGCCAAGAATATCAAGGGAATATGAGAAAAACATGAAGGGAGGTGATCAAGCAGCAGATTTCAAATTATATTAACAAAGCAGCAATCATCACTGGCTAAGAAATAGAGTTATGGATCAGTAAAATAGATTAAGTATGCAATACACAGTAATAAAGGACCTTTGTAATATGGTATTTGGTAAGCTCACAGTTTCAAGCCATTTGACAAAAAATGCTGGGAAGACTGAAAAGCAGTTTGGCTGAAACTAGGCAATGACCAACATCTCGCACCATATAAGGACAAAATTAGTACATAATTTAGATATAAAGGATGATATCATTAGTAATTATAGGAGGATGAAACAAATTGACTTTTCAGATCAATGGACAAGGAAATAGTTTATGACCAAATGATAACAGGAAATAAATGGATAATTTTGATTAGGTGAAATTTAAAAAAAAAAAGTTTTGTACAAACAAAAATAATTTAGTCAAAAGCAAGTTTCTCTGATAAGGGCCTCATTTCTCAAAAACAAAGGGACTTGAGTTTAACTAATTAAAAAAAAGAGACATTTCTCAATTAATAAATGGTCAAGGGCATTTTTCAGAAGAAGAAATTGAAGCTATCAATAATCAATCAATTAAAAAATGCAATTGAAATAAATCATATACCTCATATCTATCAAATTGGCTACCATAATAGAAAAAATACAATAGCAAATGCTGGATGGGACTGTGGAAAAATTAGAATACTGATGCACTGTTGGTACAGTTGTGAACTGCTCCAACCACTGTGGAGAACAATTTAGAATTGTGGTCAATGGACTATAAAACTAGGCATATCTTTTGACCCATTAATAGCACTAGTAGGTCTGTACCCCAAAGAGATCAAAGAAAAGGGAAAATATTTACATCAACTTTTTTTTTAGTAGCAAAGAATTGGAACTCATGGGATGCCTATCAACTGGGGAACAGCTGAACAAGTTGTGGTGTATGATTGTGATGTAAAACTATCATGGTAAAAGAAATAATGAGCAACATGGTTTCACAAAGCCTGGGAACACTTAAATGAACTTTTATTGGATAAGTTGATCAAAAATGGAACTCAAGCCTTGGGTTTTCTGATTTCATGTCTAATCCAAAGCTCTTTAGAAAATATTGGATGACAAGAGAAGATGGAAATGGAAAAGGGAGGGGTATTCAGTATTTCCACTGAAGACAATATAGTTTTGAAGCACTGCACTTGAATTTTAAAGTATGTGACAATGACCAAGGATCTACTTGCAATACCTAAATCCCATCTGCCAAAGTGATTTTTCTTAAATATAAATCTGACATCAGGACTCTTATAGCCAATAAATCATAGAGGTTCCCTATTTGTCTTTAGGATAAAATATAAAATCTTTTATTTGAGTTTAATGAACATCATTTCCTCACCTCCCTCCTCCTAAATTCCATATGCAAAGTAGAACAGAAATTTCTATGGGAAAATGTGAATCACTATTAAATATAGCTTGTTTTAAAAATCATATAATTAACTTTAACTTGTGATTTTCAAAACTATCCTCCTTGTGTGTCCTTCTGAACCTTTTTCAATTCTTTTAGGGGGCATTTCACAAATAGCTTCAGTGACCACTGCCTTTAGGATAACTCTTATTACAATTATCCAGATTGGCTGCTTATCAAATTAACTGAAGTCTTTATTTCTCTCTTTACATACAAACACACACATATGTATGTGTGTGCAATCACAATATATGTAATAAAAGTGTCTGTGTTTTTTACTGTAATAGTAGTAGATTATTACCACCCATAGCTGCTTCTACAAATTGCAATTCAAATACTTTATCTTACTATTTCAAACCTAAGCTACTTTAGAAAAAAAATATCTCCAGGCAAAAGAAAATGTCCATAGTTGCATTATGAAATAGCAAAAAATTATGTCATTTTCATTATATCCCACATATAAGATAAAAAAAACACCCTGAAAATGACATTAATATAAAACAGACAAAGGATAAAAGCTTCACAGAAATGAGCCATTTGCAAAATCCTTTGATGGGAGAGATTTATTGAAGTTTAATTAGTTAAAAAAATGTAAAAAATACATTTGAGAATGCAGAAACATTGCTAGAACTTTTAGTCTATTAAAGTGCTATAGTCATAGCAGACCCACAGGGCTGGACATGTACATAGGTAGGAAGAGCAAGAGTAGGACAAAGTTTTCCTCTCTCAGCACTGGAGGTCTCAGGCCAAGACCCCTATCTAAATCTCCTTGTCTGTTTTGCTTTCACTTAAAGGGATCTTTATTTATTTATTTATTTTTGTTGAAGGATGGTGAAGGAGTCCATGGGTAGGATTAGAGAGAGCACAGTGCTATCAATAAAATTACCATATGTATATTTTGGAGGAATGTGGATTTCTTTCAGAACTCTTTAGAAAAATTTGAATTTGTGTACTGTCCTCCCTCACTATATTGTGATTCACTTATTGCAGCTTCATTATATTGCAGGTTTAAAAAAAATCTAATTCTGTATCATGGAGTTTTCACTATATTGCGGGATTTTGCAGATGAATACCCTACTGTACACAATGGAAATGCAGTACTCCACTATTGCTTGCACAAGTTTGCCAATGTGAGATTATACATGGCACACTATTGGCTGATGGGATGAAAGATGAAAGGCAACCAACCATAGGGCTGTATTCTGTATCCTGGGCACTGATTGGCTCAGTGTTTATAAGAGTTTAAGAAAGGTTAATGAGTGTGAAAAAGGTTTATAGGAGAGTGGAAGGGTTTATAAAGCCTTAAAATACATAAAATAATAAAATAAATATAATACCACTACTTCACAGATTTTCACCTATTGTGGGGGTCTCTGGAACATAATTCCCGCAATAGATGAGGGATCTTTGTAATGCAAATTTACATAGGGCAAAAACTCTCTGTATTGCAAAATAATCACAGTCTTTTTTTAATAACCTAAAACTACAGATAAAGTAGATGTCCATTGATTGAGCAATGACTAAACAAATTTTGCCAAATTAATGTAAAAGGATATTAAAGACTAAACAATCAATATGATGAATTGAGAGAAACACAGAAGACTTATATGATCTAATGTTGAGTGAAACAAGCAGAACCAGGAAAATAATTTACACAAAGACTATCACAATGTAAAGAACAAAAGAAACTGAATGTTGTAAAATTATAATAAACAAAAAGCTTGGCCCCAGAGAAGAACTGAGAAAATGTCTCTCTCTCTCTCCTTTGCAGAGATGCTGAGGGGCAAGAGGAAAACATGATTTGTGTGGGATGTTATATGTATTAGTGTGTTTGATTTTAAAGAATTATTATTTTTCTTTTTCTTGTCTCCTCGTTACTGGCATAGTGGGAAGACTGTCAGAAATTAATGATATGTGAACAACATAAGATAGTAATATTTAAAAAATATTACAATGAAATTACATTAGGTTTATGATATCTTCTTAGACAGAGGTTGAGGAATATCATGGTGCAATGCATAGAGTGTTTTGGAGTTGGAAAGACTTTGCCCTTGCCACATGCCTATTTCCAGAATGAGAGACTGAGAGTTGAAAAATATCTTATATTTCATCTATTCTTCTGCTTATATCCCAGATTTACTGCATATTAACCAGGGTAGCTTCTGGCAAATTATCAAACCTCTCTGGATCCTAGTGTCCGCATTTGTAAAATGCAATGTAGGAGTTCATCTAGATGAACTCTTATAGTCCTTAGAACCCCAATTCTAGAATCCTATTATCCTTGACTAATCCTCTCATTTTATGGCAAAGGAAACTGAGCTATGTCACCATGAACAAGCCATGTAAACGCTTAATGTCCTAGACGATGTAAAGCTTTAAATTATAAATGAGTTGTTGATATGTATTGATGGAGAGACCTTCTACACATGCAAGTTTCTTTTACATATGGAATCAAAAGTCTAAACCAAAAAGGAACATCAGCAAACAACCAAAAAACCGATAGACAATTCCTCACTTGTGTTCTCTACTAATTTTGAAAAGTACTTCGGATGTGTTGACCCATTTGATACTCATGACATTGTGAGCTATAGTGAGGTTATTGTTTCCATTATACAGATGGCAAAACTGAGGCCAAGAGAAGTTATGTGCTTGCCATGTGTCACATAGTTAGGAAGTTTCAGAAGCAGGATTTAGACTCATGTTTTTCCTGACACTCCGAACTCTAGCCACTTCATAACTTAGATCCCTTTAATAAAGCTAATGAAGATTCAGAAAACAAGTTCCTGCCACCAAAGTCCTTGGCATTGTCAAATAGTTCAATAACAGAAATTGATACAATTTTATCAGTAGAAATGACATTAAATGTCAAAATCCCACATTCTCAAAGAAGTCTTTTCCACAATCTCTCCTTCTCACTCCTTTACCCAGTGCCTTCCCTTTAAGACCACTCAAATTTATCCTCTATGTATCTTGTTGTTATGTTGTCCCTCTGTTAGAATATAAGCTCTTCAAGGACAGAAACTATTTTTGCCTTTCTTTGTATTTCTAGAACTTAGCATAGTGCTTAGTAAATAGAAAAACACATGATGATATATTGATTGAAATGCTTTAGGGGGCAGCTGGGTAGCTCAGTGGATTGAGAGTCAGGCCTAGAGATGTTCAAATCCAGTCTCAGACACGTCCCAGCTGTGTGACCCTGGGCAAGTCACTTGACCCCCATTGTCCACCCTTACCACTCTTCCACCAAGGAGCCAATACACAGAAGTTAAGGATTAAAAAAAAAAGAATTTTAAATTCTTTCTACTCTAAGGCAGCATCTACTCTCAGAAGACAACATGAATCAATACATCAGATGTTATAAACATTATTCATCTGGTCACAAGGTGGAGATTAGAGCTTCATAGGAGAACTCCCATCTTTTTTATCTCTTTTGTCCCTCTTTCTTATTCCATAGCATATACTTTTCTCCAACTTATGAAGGACTATGGAGTACCCCACAGTAGGATCTAAATTTCCCTAGGTTCATAGCCTGAGTGAATCTGTATTACCTAGAAATAATGCTTTCTTTACTCTATTGATGTGATTGTCTTCAACAGTCAGCCAGAGAACACTTTATTTAGGGCAAAGACATTTCATGAATGGCATATGAAGAAAAGTAGCAATGAAACATGTTCTCCCTATGCTTACAGTACACCCTCACAACTATATACATCATTGGGAAGAGTGCGTATTGGTAGGAAACAGGTATGACCAGAGTACACATGGAGCTAAAACATGTGGAAAAGGCACACATATGGAAAGATAACTCATGTTGTTAAAATGAAGGGGACACTAATACACTAATTCTGTCTAGGGATTTCGTCATGCTGATCTCCTTGGGCTTTTCCTCACTCTAGTCTCATAGTCTTGCCTGGATTCTACTTGATCAGAAAATTATCTCTGTTGGATACTCTTTGCTATAGTTTCTTCTAGACACTGATCCAGAAATATTGCATACTCTTCTGACTGCCACCAACAGTCATATGGGAACATAATTCCTGTAAATGGCAGCACCCCTCCCCATTATATAAACCATTCTGGTTTCCAGCCATCCTCAAAGCCATCATCCAGAGAAGCAACTCCTATGGAGAAAGGGCTAGCCATCCCCACCAATTATCAAACACCTGCTTCACAAAAGGCAGATGAGCCAGTCTAGCTAATGTAGCAATACACTCTGAGGGAGACACAGGAGGTAAGAATGTACCAGACAAGTCAAACCACCACCATCTTGACTGCCACCTCCCTTAGATTCCATTGGAGACAGTCCAGGATTATGATGAGCCCAAAAACCATTGCAATAGCAATGCCTCCTGCACAGTGCCTGTACTCATCAATCCTGGGAAACAACTCCGGGGATATAGCCTTAAAACTGCTCCTGAATGGGCTACAATTCCAGTTACCAAAGACTCAGAAAACAAAGTCTTGCAACTGCGCATCCTTGGGACTCATAGGGTTCAACATCAAAAAACTGATATGATTTTTACCAGTGAAAATAACATTAAAGAGGATATATTAACATCTGCTTTGTCACTGGACCCAAAGGACCATGGGACCTTTCCATCAGACTTGTAGCTGAAACCTTCTATGTACTGTCTCCACCATTACAATGTGAGGGCTTTGAGAATCAGGGATTATATCCCCTGCTTAACATAGCATGTAATAAATACCTCATTAATTAATTAATTAATTAATTCACCAGGCTGTTTCCTTTAGACCCTGCTTTTTTATAATCATCCTCACTTTTAGCTTCTGGTTCAGTTGAGAAACTTTGGGCTATTTTTGTTAAGGAAGAATGGGTACTGTTACAAATTTTCTCTGCTTTGAGCCACCTTGCTAAGAAGCTTTTCATCTCTTTGAGAAGAGGCAGAAATACCCCACCACCATTACCACTTGAGAACCATCAAAAACATTGTCTTTGACAATTCTCCTCACGTGGTAGGTAAGAGTCTTGGGGAAACCTCTCACATTTCCTAGAGAAGGTTCTTAGTCCCTAGAACCAACTACTTTTCCCAGCTACCAGAGGTTTTCAGGCATAGTCTTTAATTTGGGCATCTCTTCCTAATCTTAAACTTGGGTCCCCTGGTCATAGACCCACTCTAGTTTATGGTGCGCATTTCCTGTCATCTCCCAATTGTAACTTCTGATGGTAGACTACAAACTCAATCATAATTCCGTGACTAATAAATACTAAACAGCTCTGGGCTTCAGGGTTTCCCATTTTTCAAATCCTAAATCTCATCAATTTTCCCATGTAGATTAGAATCTAAAGAGAAAGGCTTTGACAAAATGCCAAGCCCAAGGGGCCAAGGTCAGCATCTCTTTTCACCTGCTCAGTCACATTTCTGTCTCTTTCATATGCAGATACAGCCAGCCCCCAAACCTCAGAAGAGTCTTAGAGAATGTACAGCCTTATAATTTTATTATACTTATTCCCCTAATTAACTGTGGACATCATACCATTTTTCATCATTGTACCCTTAGTAACTAGAACAGTTCTTTACACAAAGTAGGTGCTTAATAAGTGTCTGTTTAGAAAAATATAATAAATTAACACAGGAATATCCATATGAAGTGTTATAGAGGAAATGAGCAGAACCAGGAGAATAACAGACACAATCGATATCATGATGAGAAGTGCTTTGGGATAGCTGCTTTAGTGCATAGAGTATCAGGCCTGAAATCAGGAAGACTCTTCTTCCTGAGTTCAAATTTGGCCTCAGACACTAGTCTATGTGACCCTGGGCAAGTCACTTAACTCCGTTTGCCTTAGTTTCCTCATCTTTAAAAAGAGTTGGGGAAGGAAATGGCCAACAACTCTGACATTTTTTGCCAAGGAAACTCCAAATGGGGTCACAAAGAGTCTGACATGACTGAAACAACTTAGCAACAACAAAAACAAATTTTGTGTAGTGAATTGAGCCCTCTACTTGGAATTAGGAAGACTATATTTGAATTCTGCCTCAAGCACTTATTCATAGTGTGACCTGGTCCAAGTCTCAGTTTACCCATCTATAAAATGGGGATAAAAAATAGAACCTTCTTCACAAGGATGTGTGAGAATCAAGTAAGATGATATAGGTAAGGCCATATAAATGCTACTTATTATTTTATAATTTAAGTCACTAAAAAGAAGTTAAACATGAATGTCAAAAAAAAATTTTGGATCTAAGAATGCATTTCCCCACCTTTTTGTTGCAGGTACAGGATATTGCACATGCTTCTGCTTATCAGGAGATTTTTGATTAACTTCTTTTCTTATTGGGGAGAGTTGAATACTGTGATTGTGGTTATGGTTGTGTGTTTGTGTATGTAATTGTGTATAAATATCTGATGTAAAAATAAAAAAAGCTTTCATTAGAATTTAAAATAAATGCTTACTTAATGAATAACATTAATGAAAAAATCCAATAAAACATATTACATGTCATTCTTTTTACTATAGTAAAACTTATTTAAAATGAAGGACTTCCAAAATACAACCAAATTGATTTAGTAAATCTGAAGTTAGCAGTCCAGTGACATAACCAAAGCTACCAGTTATTGTTAACATTGCATTTCAAAAATATTCACTGATCAGTCTTTAAAAGTGGATTTTAAAGGCTAACTTGGTAGCAATGTGAGCAGGTAACCTGGATTATAGGATCACAGGTTTATCCGTGGAAGGAAACTTAGAGGCCACTGAATCTAACTTCCTTATTTTATAGACGAGGAAAATGAGACCAAGGAAAGTCAATTAACTCATCCAAGGTCACACATCTTGTAGGTATCTGAAGTAAGAACTGTAACTGAGTTTTCCTAATCTCTAAGATTAGTAGCATTCTGTCCACTATACCATAGCAGACCACACATGCCTACAGATAGCAGAAGTCACTAATTTGTTTTAATTGGCTACTTTTAGTATTATTGTAAAATAATATCCACAAGTATTTTTCAGTCAGAGGAACAACTTTTAATTATTAAAAAAATATCACTGCACTCCAAAAAATAGTGGCTTTGTTGTAGTATATATTGATTGTGAAAGTACATACTAATAAAAACTATACTAAATTTAATAGCACTTTTAAGTAAATATTGATTTTATTGATAACAAGAGTAATTGCATTCATTTGAAAAAGAGTAATTTGGGTCTATTCAAGATACATTCAATCTACTGATATATATATATATATGTATATATATATATTTCTTTATTTATCCTACAGTATCATGCTGACCATGTTAGATCAAACTTTTTGTTATTACTAAAAGATCATAATGATCAGGCTTGGTACAAATGTGTATTCACCTTGAAATAACATTACAGTCCTACAAATACCCATGGCTCTCATGTTGGGAACCATGTCAGTGAGAACTGAATTCACTTAAAGCAAATGTCACTGTGAAGAATAATTCTGCTTCATTCAATATCAATACACCCTACTTTTAAAGCTTTAAATCAACTGCTGGTATTCAAAGAAAGACTCCTTTGGACCTTGACATATTTCATACTGTCACACAGAAAAGCTGTGTTTGCAAGAGCTGTGTTGGCTAGACTGATGCTCATAATGGATGCACAGGTGCACATTCCTTGACACAATCGAGTCAGATTCACCATTTAGAAACTGAGTTCACCCACTGTGAATACAATAGGATTCAACTGGTTTATAATAGAGGTTAGAAGTGACAAACTCTATATCATCAAATACAGAGGACTATAACAACCTGCAGTGGCTTTTTCTTTCTCACTTAGAGGCAAGAGTTTATTGAAAATTTGCTATGCTTTTTTAAAGGAAAGATGCTATTTCTCTGAAATGTGCATGTGGGAGTTTAGGGTAAAGGCTATGAATTAATTGGGTTTAATTATTCTGGTGGGAATTCTGAAAAGATGGGATGGTACATCTCTGTACAGAAAAATCCTTCATATTTGACATTTTGTGTTAACAGGCAGAAATGGAAGTACTGCTAATTATAGTTCACTACTATGCAGAATTATATACTGAGCCAACTAATTTAGGGATGCCTCATAGATAGATAAAGTGCTAGACCAGAAGTCAGGGAGAGCTAGGTTCAAATTCTACCCAAGTACTTATTAGCAGACCAGGGACAAGTTACTAATAATTCCGGTGATAAGTTTCCTTCTCTGTAAAATGGAGATCAGAATAATAGCACCTCTCTCACAGGGTGGCTGTGAAGCTCAAATGAGATAATATGTGTGGAAAGTTCTCTCCAAACCTTAAAGAGCTATATAAATACTAGCTATTAATAGCCATTTAATAATTCTCTTAATAGAATATTGTTACATATTGGACCTTTCTCTCTTCATCACTATGACTTAAAAAAACCCATGATATTTCTATATGAAAAATATGCGATAGCTACATTTTAATATAAAAATGGAAGATATAAAATACACTTAGAAAACGAGCTTCTTTTTTCTTCTTGCCTTTCCCTTTAAGAGAGTGGTTTTCATCTTAAATACTTGTTTTTATAAAACAAACTAAAAGATACTACTGCTTAGTGCAACCGTTCTTTGTCCTTGAGGACAGATCTACATCAGGCACACTAGGTGCCAAAAATCATTAACCCTGACGGTAAAGGGTCATTGCACTTAGGACACAACTTAAACACCAACAGAAGGAACCACAATACACTTAATAGTATTAGTTATTTGCATATAAAATGGCCAACTGGCCCAATTAAACGTGTTCACTGCATATTCTAACAGATGAGTATGAAGCAGCTTAAACAGACATAATCTACCTCAATATAAAATTTCACAGACAGACAGATGGATGGGAAGATAATAGATATTCTAACTCCAAAATGAAAAAAAAAATGCTTTCTTTCTCCATATGAAAGAGGGCTCTTAAATTAATATTCTACCAGGGCAGGCTTTCTTTCTGCATGAAACAAAAATAGAGCTTTTGGAATTGCAGTTATTACTGGTTAATGATACCTTAAAAGGGAGATTTTTCATTCTAGATCATATTTGATTGAGAAGGACTTGAGGAAGCAAAAGAAAATTGTTCTCAGCTCCAGTACTGGGCAAAGTCTTCTTATAAGCCACAGACCCTTGATGAAACCTCCTTATGATCTGCAGCTGCCAGACTTTCTATTGTATATAATGAGGTAAGTGGCCCCTTGGTCTCAGCTGTGTAGTGCTGAACTTTCTTTATTCTCAAGTACCCAAGAGGACAATAAACTCTCTCCGCCAATTTTTCCCACCAGTAAGCAAAAAGAATTGGGGGAAGACCTCAGGGATGACACAGACAATTAATTCTCTGTGCTTTCCCTACTTGGCGAGCAACACATGATTATCATGTTATAATTATTCCTCAGTTGATAACCAGGTAAAGGACTCAACCACTTCCAAGTAAAAGTGAATAATTGGAAATAAAGAGTTTTGGGGTGTTTCTCTTCCATTCCCACCCCCTTATCCATCCATTCCCAGAGAAATGGTCAAGTCCCAGATTAAAAACCAGGCAGCTTTGGCTTAAAGCTGTTGCTAGCTGTATGACCCTGGCCATCACTTTAAACACTTTAAGTCTCAGTTTCCTCATGTTAATTGGTTTAGATGACCATTAAGGTTCCTTCTAGATCTAAATCTTGTTATTTTGTGATCTTGCTTTGGCTTCCAAGTGAATGTGGAAAGTGGAATGATTTTGCAGAGATGGAGGTAGAATGCCAGGTAGCATAGTGAAATTCATTCATCATTAACCTTTCCCGAGAGAACACAGAATATGGAGTCAGAAAACCTCTGTTCAAATTATGGCTCTCCCCAAATTTTGGTCTGGCATTCTATACACTGCATCACTTAGCTGCATTCTGCCATTTACTGTTGAAAATAATGGGTGATTCACATGACTTCTCTTGGTCTCAGCACCTCATCTGTAAAATGAGGGGAGTTGGACTAGGTGACCTGTAGGGTTAACATGCTAAGTCTTTGTCATGGGCCCTTCTGGATCCTTTCCTCAGCTAATGTTTTTCACTATGTGGGATAGGGCAGGAAATTAATTGTATTAAAATAGAGTTTTCAATAGGCATCCAGGTGGATAAAGTATCAGACCTGAAGTCATGATGACTCATCTTCCTAGTGCAAATTTGGCCTCAGACACTTTTAAGCTATGTAAGTTACTTAACCCTCTTTGCCTCTGTTTCCTTACCTATTGGAGAAGGCACACCATTCTATTATCTTTGCCCAGAGAACCCCAAATGGGGTCACAAAGAGTCTGACTAACTGAACACAACAACAAAAAAGTTTATATCACACATATGCATATTTGTATTTACACAGTATCATGAACCCCACATTAAGAACAGTTACTCAAAGGTCACCTCCAGTTTTTAAGCTTAGGCTAGCATGGACCTAAATTTCAGAAGAAATAGTAGTAACTATTTTCTACCAATTTTCATGTTCCCCTAGCTCTTTAATTCATACTTATATAATAAAACTTTAATTCCTTGACTACTTAGATATAGAAAAGAATAACCTAATTTGTGTATTTCTCTTGACTCTGTAGCATTTCCACAAAAGATTAAAAGTTAGACTCATACTTATTATAATGATTTCAGGTTTGGAGTGAGCTGGGCAGTCTTTCATTCTAAGTGTTTCATGATTCTGTTTTCTTTACTCTTATTTTATTATATAAACACCCAGTTTATGTACAACTGTTAGAATCAAAGCATTTATCATCTTCAGTCCAATGTTTTCCATTACTAACTTCATAATGAAATCCCTGCCTATGAATCTAAGCTATTTTCCTTTAAGATAGGGAGAGAACCTAGACTTGTGATTTCACCAATATAAAGAATTTCTAGGTAAGGAGAGTTCTTCCAGTGCAGGCTGCCACTTTTTAAGTAATGTAGAGTCTTTTGAGTTAACCAGAGCACTGAAAAGTTGTGGCTTGTCCCAGGATGACACAGTATATGTCTCAGAGACAATCTTTGAATCTAGATCTTCCTGGTTCCCAGCCCATCTTTCTATCCATCATGGTACATTGCCTCTCATGATAGTTGCCCCTGAAACTGTCATAAATTCAGCATTATGACTTCATTAGAAACTGTGGTAGGTAGGAAAGATCTGTTGCTAAGGAAAGAACACCCTTGAACAAAAATAGAATTGTCAATTTAGTTAGTGGAAAGAAAAAAAGTGAGAATTAAAATGTATTGATATTTAAGTTAAATACAATCAAATGTATTTTTTTCTTGAAGTAAAGCCTATGTGTTAACCCCATTTCGGAAATAACACTAAAACATGTTACCTGTTTCTTGAGTTCCTAATTTCTCTAAGTGAAAAGAACAATAATCATCAAGTTGTTCTATAACTAAAATTTATCCCTAAAAATACAGTTGTTATATGCAAAAAAGATAACTCATAAAAGAAACTTAAATTACCTTCTTAGTATAACTTCACATACCATTCCTCCCAACCAATAAGTTTGAGCTCCTCTCTGATGGGTATGGTGAGAAAGAAGGAAGGTTTATTTGGAACATGGGAAATATTAATTATTACAAGATGAAAAATAATAAGTCTCTAAGTGGGCAAATCATTTAACTTTTCAGTACCCTACGCAACTCTCTAAGACTCAAAATTATATACCAATTGCTTTCTACATTGGAATTCCCCAAATCCAACTCAGCAGAATTCCATCATAAATCTGATAAGATCACAAGTCCGCCCTGTCCCCCACTCCACCAAAACTACCCCTGACATCTAAAATTAAATTGCGATTGTTATTTCTGATTTCAGCATAAGTGGGAAAGCTCCAAGCTAGTTAGATGGAAGCACTATGCTGGAAAACCATAAAGAACTGCATGTATCACAAAGAGAAAATATGTTCCTTTGTAAGTTAGTGTTTTAAAGTATCATATTTTAATCATATTCTGCGGGATGTATGGGAAAATGGAAGCAAATGCATCGGCAAGGATCATTCTTTTGCATGGTAATTATTATAGCCTTAACATCAATGACAGTTTTCATTTTCATCCTCAATTTCTTTTTGAAGACATTAGAACCAAAGAATGGACTTTTTGAAATACTCTTCTGTCTTTGAATTGATATCCTGAAATTATTATTTAAAGAAATGCTGTTTCTTCTGTTTCACCACGAAAGAGGTTCGTGTATTAAAGACTGAGAATCTCTCTGCCTCCTCACAACTATATTTGTTCTTTCTTTCTGCTTAAAAATAGACCCTTCATTACTAATAGGACTTCTTACATTGAAGAAGCTATATCAATATAGATTATAATCAGCATTGGCAAAATATTTAAAAATAAAGTACAGTTCCTGATTGAGTTAAATCATTCAATTTCCCTAGACTCTTAAATGGCTGTAAGTTTTATTCTTAAAAAAATCTATATCAAATTGCAATATGTTGAAAGTCAGCAGGTGAGTCAATATTTATAATGAGGTTAACAGCATGTTGACCTCCTACTCCTTAGATTTGCTATGGAGGATTTTTAAAAAAACTTTTGTGAGTTAGTTTTGTTATATTTTGTTTTGTGGTCATTGCATCATTATTGTATTGTTTTTACAAATTTATAATCTCGTCTCTCCCCTGATATACTCTTAGCTCCATGAGGGACTATGTCTTAATTATCTTCACATTTCCCCTAGCACCTGGCACAGGGATTTGTATATCTCAGGCATTTAATAAATGGATGCTGAGTGTATAGCATTTATTCAATTATTTGCACATGTTCTCTAATTATTCCTTTTAGCATTTCTGGTATGTTTTAAATTGCATGAAGTCAGTACTAGGCATATCTATAGATTTTCTCAATAAGTAGTATGGAGTAGGACATATTCTGTCAAGCAACAC
The DNA here is from genome assembly GCF_016433145.1 of Gracilinanus agilis. Lineage (NCBI taxonomy): Eukaryota > Metazoa > Chordata > Mammalia > Didelphimorphia > Didelphidae > Gracilinanus > Gracilinanus agilis. The sequence continues at coordinate 525,884,609 of NC_058130.1, forward strand.
AACCTTGGGAAAGTCACTTAATCTTGGAGTGCCCTAGGCTGCTAGTGTCAAACTCAAATTGAAATGGGGCCACCAAACCATAATAAGGTTTGTATATTGATTTAGAAAACCACAGACTAACATCATCTACATTTTATTGTATTTTAATTTATTTTGTTAAAAACATTTTAATCTGATCCAGGCCAAAGTGGGTAGTATTGTATGCCTTATATAGTCCATATGCTCTCTGTTTGATACTTCTGCTCTAAGCAACTTTAAATACACTTTGCAGAAAATATGATGACTTCTCTTAGTAAGCAATGTCTCTCTGACTGTACTGCTGAAATCATAGGTCTTGTCCCTACTGATAAAGTAGGTTTCATTGAATGCTCTGAGCTAGAAGAGAGGTTTCCTTGGTTTGGATCTTACTTCTGCATTAGCTGTGTGACATTGGGCAAATCTTTATTTTTGTATCTATCGAAGTGGTTTTTCTAAAATGGAGATGATAAATCCTATAGTAACTAATACAGTCGTTTAGTTCAGTCATTTTTCAGTCATGGCAAACTCTTCCTAACCCTGTTTGGAGTTTTATGGGCAAATATACTGGAATATCTTTTCCTTTCCATTTCCTTCTCAGCTTATTTTACAGATAAGAAACTGAGGCAAACAGGGTGAAGTGATTTGCCTAGGGCCACACAGCTAGTAAGTAACTGAAGCCAGATTCAAACTCAGGAAGATGAATCATGTTGACTCCAGGCTCAGCCCTCTATATCGACTATGCTACCTAGCTGCCCTAATATTATCATGGTGACATTAAAATTCAATTCAACCCAGTGCCTACCTTATGCAAGATACTATGTTGTGTGCTGAGGATAGAGAAACAAAAATGAAGTTGTCCCTGACTTCAAGGAACTTTGAATCTATATGCATTAAAGATGACAATATATATTTAAGTACTATTCAAATACAAGATATTTTTGGCCACATATTTTTGAGGGACGATAAAGAATATAATAGAAGTACATAATGAGCTTGAACTTTAGTGGCAGAAACAAAGCAGGTGATGGAGGATAAGCAGTGGAAAAAATCACTATTCATAAGGTATCAATACTAACAAAAGATTCTAAAAAAGAAATAGATTCACATAACTTGACAAGGTTAGTTTTTCAGTCACTTGAAAAATATAAATAAATAGGGTATTCCACAAACTTAAGTGTAGTTTTAAATTTTAGTAGTTTACACACATACACATTGGATTTTCTTAAAGCCCTTGTGTAATTTTTACATTCTTAAAAGTGTAAAAATTTAGATTAAAGCATACATAATAAGAACAAGCTATAAGTGACATCTAGAGACAAATTGGAATTTCTTCTCACAGCAATAATTAGCCCCATATTTCACAGAAAAGAAAAGCATCAATTAAGTGAGATGTGCCATTAATATTGACTTCACAGCCCTGAATGAGGAAGTACTCTACAGGATATGGACAAGTAGGCTAAGAAAGCAGAATTCTGAACAGAAGATGAAAGATGGTGTGAATGCTGGCAGTGAAAAATAAAGATTAAAGAAGGTCTCAACCAATTCCAGGAGAGCAAGCAGAAAATTTTGTTTTTGAAAGACAGCAGAAATCTATGATTGGGTGTGTGAAGGTGACATTAAAAAAGGAAACTAGATCAACCGTTACTGCATCTTTAAAAGTTACTCAAGAACATGGAAAGCTAAGTATTTTAGAATAATTAGTACGCAAGGCAAACCTGCTGTATTGAGTATGGAATTACTGAAATGATGGGGTGTAGGTTTTATTTAGTAGTGGCTTTAAAGAAGCCAATAAAAGTGGAAGAAATATAATCAAATATGTTAGCATTTTAACAATAGAGATAATTTTGTTATTTGATTCAAAACCAGACAAATTCCAAATGGCATCTCTTAAGCAGGCTGGGCACCTGCTAGTTTAGCTGAATAGCTTGAGGTATGAGTCCCATGGATGTTTTTCTTCCCTGTCACTCTTGGATCACATGGATATTCAAATGGCACATGTGCTCTTTCTGATGATTTGGCATCAATTATTACATGCTTTGAATGAGTAGAAGAATAGCTAACTATCCTCTTGTAAAAGCAGAGGGGATAGACAAGCAAACAGAAATGACTAGTATTCCCAACCCTGCCTAGGGAATCCTAGATGTTTGTTCAGACAGGATACCATATGCAATTCATTGGCTTCATACTAATAAAAAATAATAATTACTGTTCATAGAATGCCTATGGTTTCTAAAAGACAACAGATAACTCATTTGATTCTTAGGACAACACTGGGTGGGGTGTGGGTAAGTAGGCATATCAATGCAATGTTGATGGACCTCTGAATAGATACAGTTCCTCTGGAAAGCAATTTGGAATTATGCATAAAAAGTTACTATGTAGTTTGTGTCCCTTGGCCTGCTTCCCACTGCTTGACCTTTACCCAAGAGAGATCCACAGGTCCAAAAATATTGTTAACAGCTTTCTATTTCTTGGGGACAAAAAAATATAAACTAAAAGATTACTTACATCAAGTGAAGAATGGCTGAATAAGTTATGGTAGAGGAATGTGATAGAATACTATTGTGCTATAAGAAATGCCAAGGGGCAGCTGGGTAGCTCAGTGGAGTGAGAGTCAGGCCTAGAGACAGGAGGTCCTAGGTTCAAACCCGACCTCAGCCACTTCCCAGCTGTGTGACCCTGGGCAAGTCACTTGACCCCCATTGCCCACCCTTACCAATCTTCCACCTATGAGACAATACACCGAAGTACAAGGGTTTAAAAAAAAAAAAAGAAAAAGAAAAAATTGCCGAAAAGAGTGGTTTCTAGCAAACCTGAGAAGATTTACATTTATGGTATAGAATTGTAAACACACATCTATATGTGTATTAACAAACACATCTATTTAAATATATTTATATACACATATATCCATTTAAGTGTATATATATACATATATATATATACACACACACAAATGTATATACACTTCTATTGAGGGAATTTATTTTGCATCACTATGTATATTTTTACAGGGAGTATGTTTTTTTCTTGGTGAGGAAGGATATGAAAGACAGAAAATAGATTAAAAATAGAGATCAGGTAAATTTTTAAAATTTAAAAATATATGACAAAACAGTGAAGTACAGGTGTGGGATGTTATGGATGTAGAATGCTGTATGCACTTTCTGATGAGGTCACTGCATCATTAGTTCTACCTAAAGAGGGATAATCTGTAAATTTTTGAAATTCAAAATCAGAACATATCAATGAAAGAAAACCAAAAATAGCCCTAGGAGGTGGTTGCTTTTATGTCTTCCATTTCACAGATAAGGAAACTAAGGCAGACACAAGTAAAATGACTTGAGAAGGATCGCATAAGCGTCTGAGGCAAAACTTAAACTCATATCTTCTTGAGAACACCAAGTCCTGAATATATCTTGCCCTAGGAAACAAAAAGGCTAGTCAAGAAATGAACTTCTGACCTCATAGGCATAATATATTGCCTATTTTGACCAATCAAATAAGCCATCCTTACATTAGCATTTTTCTCTACTATATCCTCTATGAAAAGTTAACCCAATCAAAGCCAAGACTGAGGAAACTTCACTGATTTTCTGGAATAAAATTAAATAATTAAATAAGTTGAAAGTGTTGTAATGTTGCATGCAATAATAAATTTTCAGTTTCCATGGCACTAAAGCAGAATTATACCTCATTTCTTCCTTAGCAATGAACTCTATCTCAGCAGCACAGGAACTTAGAGTGGGCAGGCATGTCAACGATTATCATCTTGTCCAATCTCCTTATTTAAAATATTGTTGATGTTAAATTTACAAGGTTAATTTTACAAGGTTTATGATCAGAGAAAAGCTGGTTTACTTTAAGCCATTTGTAAAAGGTCAGGGTTTAAAAATATAAATTAATTCATTTGGGATTATGATAACATTTGGTTAGTAAAGTAGCTCTTGATCAGGATTGACCAATCAGATAAGTCCTTCCAATCATTTAACCTCAAGGCCAAAATGCTGCTTGATATTGTCTGCTTTTGTCATGATTATCAATCAAACCAACATGGAAAGATTTGAGAATCTCTCTGAATCAAGGTTTCAATAACATCCAAAGACAGATAGTGAAAAGCAGCTTGTCATATTCGACAGGCAGCAGTTTAGGAAGTCAAGAAGATATGCCCCTGACACATATTAGCTGTGTGACCCTCGGGAAATCACATTATCTTTCAGTATTCAGGAACTATGAAAAATTGCATACACTCTCTCTCTTTCTGTCTCTCTGTCTCTCTGTCTCTCTGTCTCTGTCTCTCTCTCTCTCTCTCACTTATTTATCTATAATCATCTCATATATCTCCCTATTATCTATCTATCTATCTATCTATCTATCTATCTATCTATCTATCTATCTATCTATCTATCTATCTATCTATTTCTCTATCTACTTAACTGTCTTGAACACGAGCACTTTTATTTGAACTGGTCACAAGTCATTGGATAGATAAAAAGCTTTCCCTCTTCCAAATACTGGCATGAATCTCATTAAACTCTCTGGAGAACTAAAAAGCCTTCATTTACATCTATGTTGGGAACACAGAGAGAGGAAGGAAAGGACCATTAAGGATCTAATCATTTTTTAAAAATGGAACAAATATTAAGGTAGAAGATAAAAAATGTTTAGTATTATATAATTTACATGTAATTAATACTACTACTATTCTCTCTCATTGTCTCACCCTCACCATTTTCTTCCTCTAGAATTGTGTTAATTAGACCTTTACAGTAGAGCAGGATAGTCCTCATAGATGCAGGTAAAAATTCATTTTACAATATTTAGAATGCCTTTTTTTTTTTTTTTTTGGTAAATTGTACAATCAGATTCCTAAGGACACATTGTAGAACTCTGGGGATGTTTGCTTCCAGTGTATCCAGACCATTTATCTCTTTTATTGCATAAAAGTAACTTATAAAACAGAACTCTAAAGCCTGGACTGTAAGGGGAACAAGGTCACCTGATTAATTGAACATTCTGGTTAATCTGAGGCTAACTTTACTTTAATGAAATTCTGAATCATTAAATCTGGGGAAGGTTATATTAACTAATACACACTACTCCTTAGTCACTCTTCCTTCTAGGAACAGTGTTATGGGATGCAGGATCAGAAGAAACTTTTAAAAGTTTGTCTTCCTCCTAATTTTTGTTTGTCTTCCTCCTAATTCTTCTTCTAACTCTCCCACAGCCTTGTATATGTCACAACAGAGCATGGTAAAATAATGTGGTTCCCATCCTTTAAAAGTCAAAATATTTTGTAAACTCAGATATGATAGCAGCAGTACACAAAGACAAAGAAAATATATAATGATAAAGTAAACGCTTAATATGTTATAGTGTTAATATTCATGGACTGAGGAGATAAAGGATGACAAAATGAGCACTCAGTATGTAAACATACTTCTGGATGACTTAAAAATTGTGTATCACTATGGTATGATGGGGAAAAAATAGACTTAGAATCCTAGTCCCAGCTCTGCTATTTCCCAGATAGGTGACCATAACCAGGGTTTTAATTTGTTTGAGCCTGTTTTCCCATTTGTAAAACAAGGATACTTATACTACCTACCTCTAGATTCTTGTGAGGTAGATACTTTGTAAGCTTTAAGGCACTACATAAATATAACCCATTATTGTGGAATTTTTGCCTCTCTTTCTACTTAGGAAAAAAAGGTGATAATAATCATCTACCTGATAGGATGGTTGTGCCAAGTAACAGGATGATTAACAAAGCATTTTTCCAAATATGTGAAAATGGTATGCTAATATTTAAAAATAGATTGGCATGAGGGCAGATATAAGTTTATGAAAAGGAAATTATGTTGAGAATTTTCCATGAGGAAATTACTGAAGAATTCAGCAATTAAACAATAATCTATTACTCATAAAAGCATGGATGTAGCTAGCCTTCAAGTAGTTGGACTTATTGATCTTTAAAGTCCTTTCCAACTTTATATCTATAAGCTAAAAGGAAACATATATATAATGTCATGTGTTACATTTTTACATATCATTTTTCTGATATAAAATTCAGTTAGTCCTCACTTCAACATTGTGAGGAAAGAAAAGTTATGATTTCCATATCATTCCTGGCTTATACTACCAAACTCCTAGAAGGAGTCTACACTTGATGCTTCACTTCTAAATCTCTTCTAGTATGAGTTCAAACCCGTTCACTTGTCTGAAACAATTCTCTCCAAGCATACTGATGATCTCTTAATTGCTAAATCCAATGACCTCTCCTATGTCTAGAGGAGGCTAGATGGTGCAGTGGAGAGAGAGAGCACTGGGTCTGTAGTCAGGAAGATCTAAAGTTATTTATTTAGATTTACTTAAGAAAACATGAAGGATAAGAACACTGAAATGATATGTCCAAGCTCATAAAGCTAATAATATGGGAAACCTGGACTAACCTCCAGTTTTTTAATATAGTTATTTCTACCCTTATCTAGCTAGGATAGGATTAAAAATTAAAACTTGGTTATGAAGGTCTTGTTCTCCTCCAACCCTTTTCCTTATAATTGCCAACATCAATATAACTTTTGATATTGATGTTCTCTCATCTACTCTGACCTTTTTGTCCATCAATATCTTCAACTCCCATAATCTATAGCTTTCCTGCAGTTACTCAAAGGGATGGTAGTACCTTACTTAGATCTCCCAAACTGTAAATTACAGTTTTCGAAATAATCGACAAGAAATCTCTGACAACAACAATAAAAATAGCTAGCTTTTATTTAGCAGCTACTATATGTCAGGCACTATGATAGGCATTTTATATTTATCTGTAAACCATTCGATCCTCACAACAACCCTAGGAGTTAAGTGCTATTATTATCTGTATTTTACAGATGAAGAAACTGAGGTTAAGTGACTTGCCCAAGGTTACACAGCTAGTAAGTGTCTGAGACTGAACTTAAATCCAGTACAAGCTTAGCATTAAATCTGCTGCCATTTAGTTAACCAATCTATTTTTAAATAGTAGCAAACCATTTCCATATGTTTGTAAAAATGCTTTGTAATCATCCTGTTAATTCTCACAACCATCCTGTCTGGTAGGTGATAATTATCATCATTTTCCCTAAGTAGTAAGCACACAGTAACTAGTAGAAATGCAAATAAATAAATATAATAAAATACTATGCTATTATATAATTATATATAAATATATATAGATGGATATAAGATAAAAAATAAAAATATATGTGTAAATATATATACAAATATATATTTATATGTTTAAATATACATATTTTAAATGTATAAATATATATACACAAATGTGTTTATGTGTGTAAATATATATGTTTAAACGTGTAAATATATACACAAATATATATTCATACATGTAAATACACACACAAATATATGCTGTGCCTAGGTGATAATAATCTCCTGTCCAAGATTTGGTTAAATGATGAGTTTGGAAGCTGAATTACAAGAGGCTATGAAGGAAGTGAAAACAGAGGAACTAGAAGCATCAATTGCAGAATTTTTCAAGATATTTAGCCACCAAGGACAGAAGAGATATAGAGGAACAGCTGAATATCCTTTGGATTATTTTGGGTAATGTTTTACTATAGATTATAGAGTTGGAAGGGACCTTAGACGTCAACTAGACATAGAGTGATTAGAGTCACTAAGGATATGTTCGACTAGGGTCTAACTCCCTTACTTTATAGATGAGGAAATAAAGGCCCATGGAGGTGAAAAGACTTATCCAAGTCACACAGATAGTAAAATCAGAGCCAAGATGCTGTCACATTCCAATTCATAGGGATTCTTGGCATAGGACTGTGCTGCCTCCTACCTACATTGACCTCTTTTTAATTCATCATACCTTTACTTCATTATATCAAGGTACTTTAAGCAAATTAATACTACTATTTTGGTTACTATTCTATACTTTGATTTGTCTGCCCAAGTATCCTAAATAAAAATTAAAAAATAATATTCTTGAAGCCAATGCGAAATGTTATATCTTTTCTTTGAAAATTCTCTTTCAGCATCTGTCACCAAAGTCTGCCTCCTAGGTCATTTCAAAATAATACAGGGCCAACATAGCAATTGTCCTTGTTTGTATAGAAGAGGAACACAGTTTACATAAGCAGAACATGCATTTTTTTCCCACAGAGGAGAATGAAAGCAAGTAGTTCAAGTGAACTAGAGTCATATTTCTAACACCCCAATAGAGTTAAAAACAATTACGACAAAAATGGATATCTTTCATCAACTTTCTCTGCATGAAGACAGTCTAATTTTCACTTAATTCAATCTCATGCAAACAGGTAAGTGCATGAAATATTTTTTGACAGGTCAAAGTTCTCACTGTACATTTCATAATGGTTTAGATATCAATGATTCTTTCACTGCTTAAAGCTCAGAGTAAAATCCAAAGCAAGATCAATTTTTAGCTATTTAAAATTCTATTTTTCTTGTGGAGTAGGGAGAAGAGGAGGGCTATGTAAAGAGGGCTCATTGACACTGCCTTATAAATCGCACAGCCGGTAGTTTGATAATTTTAAGGGATGCAGTTATTAAGCTGCCAACGCCTTTATTTGTGAAGACAGCATTTCTAACAGGAAGAAAAACTCCTTTTCTCTAAAGACATTGACAAAAATCTGATCTTTGCCTTTTTTACTTTTGTAGTAAAAGTTTAACTGGCACCTCTGTGGATGACTCTCAAATCTACATATCCAATTCTAATTTTCCCCCTGAATCTCAGTCCATAACTGTCAAATATTTATTGGACATCAATTGGAGATCCCAGAGACAACTCAAACTCAGCATGACAAAAGCTGAAGTCATCGTCTTCCTACTAAATGTGTCCCTCAAAAATTTCTATTTAATTTGGGGACAATATTGTCTTCCCAGTTACCAAGATTTGCAACTTTGGAGTTATTCATACTCTTCTCAGCCCCTTGTCCCCAAATCAAATCAATTTCCAAATCTTACACATTCTACCATGCCAACACATCTCGCATCAGTCCTCTTTTGCTCACTCACAGGTCACCCTAGTTCAAACTATTGTCTCCTCTCATCTGTACCACTGTATTAGCTCCCTGACTGTCCTCCCTGATTGCAGCATCACTACACTCCTACCCATCTTTCCCAAAGGTACCAAAATAATTTTCTCCATAAAATAATAAATTCCATAGCCTAATATTTCAGGATCTGTATCACCTGGGATCAGATTTACAATTTTATTTCACATTATTCCCCTTCAGCCATTCTATTTTTTCATGGAAATGGTAGAAGAATGGATGGATGAGAACAATTTGTTCCAACAGTCATAAAGCAGCAGAAGCAGGCACTATGGAACATTGGTCAGGCATCAAAGATACTAAGGTCATCCACTGTATACTGGGCCATCACTAGTCATCCTGGCTTTTATCTTGCTTACTGGACTTGGATGACTTTGGAAGAGAAAGTGAAGCTGACAACTGTATGTAACTCTCCCTTATTTAAATCTAATTCATTCTCAAATCAAGATATGACCCCTGTGATGCCACTGTTATAAATCTTTCAAAAAGATCTATCCAATATTCTGTAGGCCTTCCTTTGGATCTTTGACAATTTGATTGATATTATTGTAACATCAGGTGTGCCTCTAGGTATCCCTCACCTTGTTATATGATTAACTTTTCCATCTACTTTTTTTGGTCATATATATCCATGATATATTTTTATACTACTTTGAACACAGAAACCATTTTTTGTAATATCCTACCAACTATTTATGTCCCCTATGATTCTTTCTGTTCATCATTGACTCAACTGAAATTTTAATTCCCATTTCCCATGATTTGTGCCTGTGTTGTGTCACCGAGATGATACTAGTTTTTTTAAAAAATGGGCCTTTTGTGAGAGTTGGAAACTTAGGAGCATTGAAAGTAACATGATTTCTCAAATGCAATGCTACTCAACCTTTGGACCCAATTTGTTATAAGATATCCAATTCTAGACCTAGGTAATTGTCCATTGGCAGTAGTTATCTAAGGTTTGTGTACTTGTAGAATAACTCCATGGTTGTCAATCTACCTTTACAATAAAATCTGGGCAATATGCATTCTTTAATCACGTCTCTTTTTTGCTATTCTGTGCCTCTCTTTTGGGGATAAAATAACTGTCCATTTAGTAAGGAATATTTGCTTTTGGAGAAACATTTGGAAAAGTTTTCTGTTTATTATTGCATGGAATTTCTTTTGTATGTATCTGGCTAGGCCTTGCTAACATTTTTGTATTTCATCTTTTTTTAAGTGCCATTTCTATTTCCATGTATAGAAAACATTAAGAATAGAGGTGATAGAATCCAGTTTTTGTGGTTCTATTGTCATCATTGGTCAAAAATTGACTGGTATTGAAACACTGACAGATTTTTCATTTTACCTATTTTTTTGTCTATCTTATAGTTTCATCTAAATATTCACTTTATTTGTCTTAGTTGGATTTCACACCAAGCTGTCTACAATATCATATCCTTTATACTGCTTTTCACTATTTTGTAAGATAAAACTGCTCATACTCTTCAATATTTAATTAGCTTTTGCTGATGAGCCTCCCCAAACTCAATTAGTTTGGTCTTTTCTAATGCTTTATAAATGAGCTTGCACTTTGAGCTGACTTTGCTCTTGGCTGCCATTATCTCTTCACTGGACAAGATCAAGTTTTACTGATTGTTTCTGAGTCATTTGGCCACTTCATTGTGGCAACTGTTTTACATCAGTAAGAAAAAAATTCAGATAATACAATTAAAATTTTTTTAATAATTCCCTTTCTCTCCCTGCTCCTTCCCCCACCCAGAATCAACTACTTTGTAAATAGGTTAGGCTAGAGCTGTGATAATTGCTTGCAGTCTTCCCAGCATTCTCCCATTTTCTAATTTAGTATTGATCTTGACCTTTGTTCTAACACATACTGACTGTGCACACACTTACTTTCATACCAAGAGCTAATTCTGGAATTGCTTCTGCTGCTTTAACTAACCAGTTATTTCCTATATATTAAGATGCAGACATTTATTATTGTTTTTCTGATATCATTTGGTACTTTCTACATCTAGCACTTTCTGATTCCCCTTAAATGAAATATGTTAGACACATAGATTTGAGATTTCTGAAAAGTCCACAAGACCATGCCTTCTTTTATTTCTTGATTGATTCCAAGTCATATTTTTTATAGTTTTTGCCATTATCTCTCTTTGCCACTTTTGATTTGAAGCAAGCAAGAATTAAAGTATATTTTGACTTAATTTGAAGGATCTTCTTTTTTTTTTCATCTTCTGCAACAGATTGTTGTACATAAAATGTAATTATCATCATTGTAGTCTTTTCCTTTATACATATGTATAGGATGAGATGCCTCAATGTCCTATGAAATGATGTGTCATTGCTTTTTGCTACAAAATGAATCTAGCTCTAAAAATGTTTTTACTCAACTCTCTGTGGAGAACCTATGAACTTTCCTTCTAATAGTTTTATGCCTTCTGGCTTCATTCACAACAAATGTTAATACTGATGTGGTGAATGGCTCTAGCTCTCTATCATTTCATAGGATCATAAAACTCAGTGGTGAAAGGGACCTTAGAACCATATAATCCAATCCCTCATCTTCTCTTTGGAAAAAAAATTCTTATTCAAGAGTTCCTGTGATCAATTTTTTTTAACAAAAAATCATTATTTGTTAGGGATTTTAAAATTAGTTTGTCTTTTTTCTGATGGACCTTGTCAAATTTAACTACCTGTGTCTTCAGGGAATAGATTGTGCCTTTTGATGAACTTTGACCTGAAGCTTTTTTTACCTCGGAAGGGCTTGTCAGATTTGTCCACCTCAAGCATAGTTTTTGAAAATCCACAGTCAGTTCTCTGCATGATAAGAATTTTCTACTCAAAATAAGTAATTGGGTAGAGTGTTTTTAAAAATCAACTTGGAAACTCTTGTTGCGGCAGATGGATCATTATGTAGTTGAGGAATTATGAGCGATTTGAGTGTCACTATGGGGAAGTATCATTAATATCCTAGAGAATAATTCAGGGATGGAACATATTTTCAAAAAATTTAAATTAACTGACTTCCTCTTTTCATTTAGATCACAGCTAGAAAGAATAAAAAATACAGGATGCAGAACTGATGCTGTTTATCACATAATGCAGGTAGTAGAAAGAGCAGCAAATTTGGATAAAAAAACCCAAAACTGGGTACCACCCCTTGCTCTGATTACCATCTATGTGACCTTGAACAAGTAACATTATTTCTTAGGGCTGTGATTTCCTCATTTGGAAAAATGGGGACAATAATAGCATCTACTGTATATGGAAATTTTATAAAGATCAAATGAGATAATATACGGAAAGTATGCGATAAACCTTAAAGCAGGCAGCTGAATGTCTTTGTGGATAGAATGCTAGGCTTAAAGACTAGAAGACTGATCTTCCAGAGTATAATCTGATCTCAGACACTTACTAGCTGTGTTATCCTAAACAAATGACTTAACCCTGTTGGCCTCAATTTTCTCATTTGTAAAATGAATGAGAGAAGAAAATACAAACCACTCCAGTACTTTTGCCAAGAAAACTCTAAATGGGGCCAGTGAAGAGCTGGACATGACTAAAATTCCTCCAACCTTAAAGTAAATTAATCCTAGCTATAGTGTTTAAGTCTTTCATTTTAAAGATGAGAAACTGAGGCCCTAATGGCTAACGGGAGTCTTCCAATGTACATAAAGCTGAGTTTTAGAGAAGGAAGCATAGTATATAGAAGAATATGTCTTAGAATCAAAAGATGAGTTTGTTTCCTAGCTAAGACACTTAATTGTTATGTGACCCCTGGGCAAGACACTAAAAGTCTTTAAGATTCCTTCTGTAAAATAGGATAATGATGCTTGCATTATTTGCTTCATGAGGAAAGTGCTTTGTAAACCCTAAAGTGCTATTTAAAATAGTAGTTATAATTGTAACGAGGGACTGGAGCACCACAGAGTGCATCAAAATGCTCAGCTGATATAAATTTCCCACTTGAGAAAGGTTGGGGAGTCTGCTTCCAGGACAGTGTGATGATGTATAATGGAAGTGTCTTGTAGAGACACTGGGGCATAAATAGCCATTCTGTAACTAGCTCCAGTCTGCTAACCATGAAGTTAGGAGAAGCCTTTTTGGTTGGAGGTAGCTTCAAAAAGTATGAGTAACTAGAACTCAGCTGTTCTTTTTGGCTCTCTCTTGGTTTGACTCTTTCACTGACAATGTCCAGGGAGAGATGCCTCAGACCTTCTCCCCTCTGAGGTCACATCAATTTAACCTCATTGATTACTCCTTTCCCATTTTGGATGCAAGATACTTGTGAGTTTTAAAAGAAAATTAGCATCTAGGAGTCTAACCATACTAGGTTTTGCAGCAAGCTTAGTATCTCTAAAGGGTATCTAGGTGGTACAGGGGACAGAGAGCCAGACCTGGAGTTAGGAAAATCTAAGTTCGAATCTGGCCTTGGACACTTACTAGCTGTTTTGGGAAAATCACTTAATTCTGTTTGCCTCAGTTTCCTCATATGTAAAATGAGCTGGAGAAGATAATGGCAAACTATTCTATTATCTTTGCCAAGAAAATCCCAAAAGGGTTCATGAAGCATCAGACACAACTGAAAATGACTCAACAACATTAACAACATCTATATCCCCAAGGAGCAAAGAATGGCAGTAGCCAAGATGAGGAATAAAATGCTTGCTTTGGCAGCACATATACAAAAATTGGAATGATACAGAGAAGATTAGCATGGACCCTGCACAATTATGACATACAAGATGAAGACTCAGCAGTTATACCATATCTAGACATCAATTTGGTGGAACAAAGGCATGCAGAAATTGTGCCAGGAATAAGCTCATTCTTCCTCCCCCCCCCCAACTTAAATAGGTAAAGGGTAAGTGTGCAACCAAGGTGCTAGTGAAAATGTTTGTACTTAGTTTTTGTTACATACTTTGAGTAAATATCCCTTTGTAAAAGCTAATTGATATTAACTGGTTAAAAGGAACTGAGGTCCTAGATACTGGCACCTAACAGAAGAGGGAACACAATGGTGGTAGGACCTTGAGCCAATAGTACTAAAGACACCTCAAGAACTTCAGAATTTTACTTCTGCTTTAAGATTTTACAGTGTTCAGGAATTTATTACCTTTCAAGTAATATATTCCATTTTTGGATTGCCCTAGTTTGTAGGAAATTTTCCCTTATATTCAGTTCAAATCTATTTCCTTATAACTTCTACCTATTGATCTTGATTCCTCCACAAGTAGCCAAAAGGAACAAGTTTAGTTATTCATCTCTATTAATTTCAGTCTATATTGCCATGTTTCTTCCAAAATGGTGACTGAATAACAAAAATTATAGCTACTATCTATACAGCATTTTAAGGGTTGTAAAGTTCTTTAAAAGATCCTCACAATAATCCAGTAAGGGAGGTGCTATTTTCAATCTCATTTTATAGAAAAGAAAACTTTACATTTTAAAATATGTTTTGTACTATGAGCAAAGTATCATTTTGGCCAGATTTTCATTCTTCAAGTTATGTTTTTACAAAAAGGAATTTTGTAAACCTCTTTTTGTCTTCAGTCCTTAGTTGTTTAAAACATTTTTCACTCTTCTGTACTAAACTTATATTACTGTACTTAAAAATAAGAAAATAGATAAACATGTTCACTTATCAAAATAAGGAATAAAGAGGCATATGAATGGTGTGACAAATGCAGATAGAGTGAATTCTAGGTCAAAAAATTTCATTTTGGTATTTTAAAGATTTAAGTGATTTTCAATAAATCGTTTAAACCACTGACTAGATTAGGATTCCTATCCTTCATAGGCCCAAGTAGGCAATTTTATAGTTCTAAATAAAAGATAGCTTCTTGGTAAGCTCAGTATACTCTCTGAAATTTAAATCAGATGGTTACCTTTATCATCTCTACTATACAATTCCCTGAATTATTTCCAGTCTAGTTGGAATATTCTGTACTTAAACCACAAAGAGGAATCAGTTGAATTAATTATAACTTACCAGAATTGGTTTCAATTTCTCCTCTTTTTAAGTCAATGGGCAACTGTTGTTTTTTTTTCCTTAGTGAAGGGGAAGAAATAATTGTTTTGATCAGCTGTACAAGTTTTGGTTGAGAAAAAAGAAGATAGTACAGACAGTCAGCTAATGTGCCAGGGGATTCTAAAACTTTCAATGACACGGCATTGGGTCTGTTTGTGTATCAGGATTCATTCAAGTATGCTGCATTTTGATGACACTTCATGGGTATTTTATTGTAGGAATCCCCTTCATGTATGGGTTGGACAAAATGTCCCTTCCAATTCTTTAGTTCTGTAATTCTTTACCTGGTTCTGTATCATCTTAATAGTTTCATTCCTTTAGCAATCATTTCTCAAGCATTTTTAATGTGTTCCTGCTGTGCTAGGAATTGTTTGTTGTGTGTGGGAAGGGGAAATAAAAGAAGTGGAAGTCAGGGATTTTCTTTTATTTTAATTATAAGAATATAAGAAATTCAGTGTGTAGGCATTCCTTCATATATATATGGATTGTGCTTTTAACTAAAAGGCATAAGCAATACATCTAGAGTTGTTTTTCCAACAGTTGAGTTGGATTTTTGCAGATCCAATTCATTCATAAGCCTTCAGCTACTCCTAAGTGTATCTTAGGACATGCATTTCCAATTCACCTTAATTGAGTTTGGGCACAATCCATAAGTTATTAGACAGAATGAACTACCTAGCTTAGTTGAGGATCCAACTAGTGAACCCATTCTCAGAGTCCTGATATTGTAACCAGCTGAATTAGTCAGTCACTAGAACACATTCATGGCTTACTTGGGCCAATTGGTGTGCTCTCAAGCAGTGGCACTATAGGTTTTCTTCTTAAGATCTCCCTTTCAGATTTCAAAGGATGCCCTCCCTCCTCTTTATTTCTTTTTGTTTCTTTGATTCTTCCTTCCTTCCTTCCTTCCTTCCTTCCTTCCTTCCTTCCTTCCTTCCTTCCTTCCTTCCTTCCTTCCTTCCTTCCTTCTTTC
>NC_058130.1:525901056-525992193 GCF_016433145.1 Gracilinanus agilis
CTCTCCCCCCTTCCTTCCTCCCTTCCTTCCTTCCTTCCTTCCTTCCTTCCTTCCTTCCTTCCTTCCTTCCTCTCTCTAGCCAATGTTCTTCCATGTTAACTCTACACCAGCCCAAAGATGCTTTCCAGTTTTGTTGCTATAGCCAGAAAAATTCTAATTAATTGCTTTATCTTCATACAGAAACTGCTTCACTTAAGTCAAGTTACTTTCTATTATTTGGACCTGGATTCTAATGAGCTTTTCCAGTTCATTTTGGTTGCTTTAACCTAGAAGTTAGTAACCCTCCCTTTATGTACTGTGATGATGATGTCTCAAAAGTTAATGCAATGACTACATATATACATATATGTCTAAAAAATGCCAAGTTGCTTTGCCTTCTCAAGGAGGGGGAAGAAAGGGAAAGAGTAAATTTAGAACTCAAAATTTTAAAAAGTGAATGTTAAAAAATTTTGTTTACGTGAAATTAAGAAAAATTAAATGTAAAAAATGTTAATGCAAGTTCCTACAGGTGATCAGGGACACAAGTTCACATTAAAATAAAGTTCTGCTTTTTTTCTGAAACTGATTAGGGGTAGAAAAAAGAAGAAAAGAAGAAAACTATACCATTGGATCTGCCAATAATTATATTATTTCATAGTTTCCTTTATTTAAATAGAACAGTAAATAGAACTCTTTAAACATATCTCATTCATATAAAAGCTCATATTTGAGAATTTTTCTCATTCCATTTCAAGGAGAAGAAACTGAAGAACCTTTCTAATTACTAGTGAACAAGGAAATGAAAGAGTCTGGGCACAAAAAGGCCAGACATTATTTTTTTGTTATAAACATCTGAGAATTAGCCTAGGTACTGTGATAGTAGTTTAAATTTCCCAGGACAACTTTTCTTGGACTTTTCCTTTGTATCATAGTTACTTGTTTAGCTATTCTCCTCCTTCTGAATACAGAGTATAAGATCTTTAAGAATCAAGTTTATGGTACACTTGCATACATTGAACATTTAATAAATGTGTTGAATTGTTGCATTTCAAATCTTTTCTTCCTCTAATTAAAAACTAGCTACCACATGTTGGATTGCTTTTGTTTGTTCAGCCTCAGCAGCTCATAAAGAAGTCAATCAGTATCAAGGATCTTTTGAAGTACTGAAGGATATGAAAAAAAAAATCCAGCCACAGTGCTATCATTTACACAAGAACCTTAGCCATAAAACTCATTTGCTGTCGGTGCTGGCATTTTTCAATTGCAGATAATCCTAGTAAGGCTGCTTTTCCATTAAGTACTCTAGTGCCTTTATTCCCATGTTTACCCATAAAAAACTTTATCTGATCAATAGCTGCCTCCTTGATCTATTCATTTATTCATTCAACATTACAAACAAATGAGCAAGCCAAAAAGATCTGAGTCAGCCCCTCCCAAAATATGGAAGAATGTCATGTGTACAAAAATGCAAATGTAGCTGATTTTGGTCAGGTTGAAGATAATTTAAGGGGAATGGTTTGATGAAAGTAGTCTTTTAAGACGAATGGGGTGACAGTGCTGTGCCCTGTGGTTTGGTAGAGATTAGAGGAAAAGAGATCAGGAAGGAAATTATTAAGGAAATCTAAGCATGAAGTCATAAGGGCTTGGTATGTGTTGACAAGAACTCTGAATAAGTTTGTGGCAGTGGAACTAAAGAGGAAAGGTCAAACTCAAGAATGAAGAAATGATAGGTCTCTGTCTATGAAATGCAGATAATGAAAGACTCTAAAATCACATATTATAGAACTGAAACAGCCTTCAAAACATTATCTAGTCCAGCTCCTGCACTCCCCTGCTAAGGAATCTACAAAACCTCTATATTGTCTATGTACAGAATTGTTCAGACCCCTTTATTAGGCTTTCAAGTCTCTATATATCACCACTGAGTTTAGTTTGTAAAGAGGCAATTAAATCTAACCAGTCTCTGAAAAAAAACTTCTCTACAATTTCCCAACAAGTAATCACCTGGACTTTGCTTAAGAACCCTACTAACTCCTTAAAGAGTCCATTCCACTTTTGAGATGGTTGTAATTGCTAGGAAGAATTTTCTTCACTAATATTAAATCTGTCTGCTTGCAATTTCCATTATTTTATTCCTAGATATGCCTTCTGAAGCCAATAGAACAAGTCTAAAAATTCCCATTTTCAGCTGACAATCCTTCGGATACTTGAATTCGACTATTATTTTCCCTCCCTAAGTCTTTTCTCCTCTAAACTAAACATTTCTATTTCCTTCATGGGATCCTTATACTTTATGATCTTGGGACCTTACATCATTTTGATTGCTCTTCTCCAGACACTGAAGTTTATCAGTGGAACACACCTAACTGTACACAATTCTCCAGATGTGGTCTGGGGGTGGCAAGGTTCTATGGTACTACCTCCTCTGTCTTGGGCACAATATGTTGTAACATAGCCTAGGAAGGAAGGAAGGGAATTAGTATTTATTAAGCGCCTATTATAGGCCAGGCATTGTGCCAAGTGCTGTGAAAAATTAACAGTAGCTTGTACCCTTTTCTTTGTTACTCTAAGAATAATTTTAGATTTTAAAAAGAGAAAAGTTTTGATATTAAGTTTGAAGTAACTCCACTCTGACTGAATGAAGTAGCTACTTGTCTCATCATCTAAGTATATCAAGATAGTGGATCCCTGCTGGGATCATACTGACCACACACCATGCCAAACACAAACCCACAAAACAAATAACAAAAATGAAAGAGAAATAAACACTCCACAAGTCAGAAAATGAAACAGAGAGTAAAATTTTATAAAAAATTTTTAAAATGTCCAAGAAAAAAAAAGAAAAAGAAAAACATACCTGTGGAGTAGGTATACCATTTTACAGTTGAGGAAACCAAGGTAAACATAGGTTAAGTGACTTGGACAGGGTTATATTCTAGAAAGTATCTGAGGTCAGATTTGAATCCAGGACTTCCTGTTTGGCTCTCAGTCCACTGAACCACCTCTCTGTCCCCCGCAATAGATAACTTTTACAAGAATTTTTACAGGATTCATTTTTACTTTCAGTTCTAAATTCTATCCCATTCTTTGGCCCCTCCTCTCCCTATTGAGAAGGCAAGAAATATAACCATTTTACATTTGAAGTCAAGTAAAACATATTTCCATATCAGTCACATTATGAATAAAAAGAAAAAAGAAAGGAAAAATATGTTTCAGTCTAGATTCTGGATCCATCACTTATCTTTCTGGAGGTGGATAGAATTTTATATTATGTATATTTAGAGTTGCAGTGGAACACTATATGTTTCAGAGGTACTAAAACCCTCACCATGGAATATCTTTACAATATTTTTATTGTACAATATTGTATAACATAACAAAAATTATTATAATATATTTACAATATCTTTGCAAAGTTGCTGTTACTATACAATGTTTTTCTGATTCTGTTCACTTTATTTTGTTTCAGTTCATAAAATTTTATTTGATTTTTTAAAAACTCCATCCTCTTCATCATTTCTTATGATACAAAAGTATCCCATCATATTCTTAGCATAACTTGTTTGGCCATTGCCCAATTGATATGTAATTCTTTAGTGCCTAATAATTTGTCACCATGATAAGAACTTCTACGAATATTTTTGTACATATGTATCCTTTGCTATTTTTCTTTGATCTCCTGGGGCAGCGATGGGCAAACTATGGCCTGTGGGCCAGACTGGGGGTGGGCAAATGTTCTATCTGGCCTGGGATATTATTCCTAAACTGATGAATACAATGCAATGGAACTTCAAAAGAGTTGCCTTAGAAACAGACTGACAGATGAGCATTTCCTTTCCTTTGGCCCCCTCTTTAAAAAGTTTGCCCATCACTGTCCTAAGGGTATAGTCCTAGTAATGGCATTGTAAGCTCAAATGGTATGCATAGCCTTTGGACAAAGTTCCAAATTATTCTCCAGAATGATTGGACCAGTTAGTTCATAACTCCACTAATAATCATTCCACATCTCCTTCAGCATTTGTTATTTTACTTTTCTGTTATGTTCACCAATCTGAGAGGAGTGATGTGGTACCTGAGAGTTGTTTTATTTTGCATTTCTCTAATCAATATTGATTTAGACCTTTTTTTAATGTCCTCCTCCTCCTGTAATGTACTATTGATTTAGAGGGTTGTGTTAGGAGAACTCCCACAAAAAAATGTTCAGTTCTCTCTGCCATCTTGGCTCCACCTCTAAGATACCTTTTTTGAATATGGATTGTCACCCAGTGTCATTGCTATTGCTCTTAGCTTTGAGTTACCTGCTCATTTGACAAGTATGACTTTCATCTATCTTCCTCCAAGTCACTGATAAAAATGATAAACAGCACAGGACTTAATATAGATCCCTGGAGGCACTCCACTGTAGAATGACCTCCTTCTAAATTGATATTTAACCATTAATAACTATTCTTTGAATGAAGCCATTCAACTATATGAATCTTATCATCTGTAACATTGTCTAGCCTGCTTTTATCTTATTTACTTTTGGTAGGGACGGAAGGGGAATAAAACCTTGCACTAATAAAACTAATGTGCATAATTGTATATAGGTAAAATTATATATAGGTAAATCACAGAATTAGTGATTCAGAAATAGAAAACTGTTTTGGGCACATTGAAAAAAATATTCTTGGATCACTAGAATAGCAGCTCAGGTACTAGGACAACCAGAATTGAATTGCACTTCTGAAAATACAGGTCTTTATAATAGTTTAGATCATTATAAAAAGAAATTCTAAATTGGGATTGCTTCCAATCTTCCTAAATAAACAAGCCTAAATTTTGTTTTTAGAAGTGGCACAGTCTTTAATGGATAAATCAGAGCAGCCATTTTTCAGTCTGACTTTTAGAAATGTAGTCATTGATATAAAAGTCCATGTACAGCAAAAGAGTAAATAGGCATGAAGTGAAACAAAAAGCAATACAGTACTTCAGCAACTATATTTATTCTGACTTCTTAAAAAAAAAGAAAAACAATTGTTGAATCAGAAATTTTGGTGATTTTTTTTCTTGTGAAAAATGATTCAAATAGAATACAACACTTCTTACTTTCTCAGTTTCCATCCTTCTGCTGAATATACCCTTTCGAGGTTTGTTTGTATATTGATTGATAGAAAAGATGGGAAAGATGCTGAAAGAATTTCGAATTTAGAAATTACCAGAGAGAGCACACTTTGCACAATTCTACCTTTCCCTATGAAGACTAGCATGAAAACAGAAAGAGCACAGAAGAGGATAAAGCTTTTTTCCTGCCCCTTTTAATATTATGGGATGCAAGAAGGGGGCTTTTTGGGAGGGGGAGGGGAAAAAAAGCACTGAACTTTAAGTAAAAAGATATGACCAGATGATCCAAACTGGGTCACATTGGGAAAGTCACTTAACCTGTCTAGGATGCCATTTCTTCCTCTATAAGAGGCAGGGCTTAGATTTGATTTCTAAAGTTTCTTAATTCTCGAAAATTCTGGGATTCTTCATTTTCTCTCCTGGCTAAAGCTACTCTCAAGCTTCTGGCAATTTACCTAGTTGCCAGAAACAATCTCCTTCTGATGTTTCTGAAGTGCTACAAGCACATCTCTATTGTGAATACAGTTGTGATTCACACACTAGGAAAAGAACTGTTATTTGAACACAGCTGTTGACTTAACATCCCTGGTAAATGGCCCCCTTTTTTGGATGAGGTGGCTTGTGGGCTCAATATCTGAAAATCTTGTCACTGTGCCTGAGCACTATTGAGTGGAAGTGGGTGGCTTAAAGTATCCTTTCTGGGCTTTATCCCAGTCAATTCTCCCCAATGGCTCAGTTGTTGCTTTCCTCTATAGCCTCTTTCCAGCAGAGATTGCTAATGTTACCTCAATATTTAAAAATATTTATGATTTCATCAGTGGAGGGGAATATACACCTCACTAAAGCAGATCATATAGCTTTTATGAATTTTTTTCATTTAGATCTGTGATTTCATCAGTAAGGAACTTCTAATGTAGAATCTCCCTCCTATGATGCAAAAAATAATTCTTTAACATATTCTTTGTGGGTTGCCTGGGGCAAAGAAGCATTAAAAAACTTTACCCAGACTCATATGTGGTATGTTAAAGGTTGGACTTGAATCCAGGTGTGTTGACTCTAGGACTGTTACTCTGTTCACTTCTTATTTTCAATTACGGTGGCCAACAACAATAACAATAACTATCTGGGAGCCAACTACATGCAAAATTTAGCTAAGCTGGTCCTCAAATGATAGAAGTATCTGACTGGCTATTCCCACATTCAAAGTCTTTTTGGGAGGAACTGCCAAAATTTGACTCCTTTGAATGAATTCAAATTGTGGGATTAGGTTAGGAAAACCCAGACACTAAGATGAAACAAAACTTTATTTACATTCAGTCTTTAAATTTAGTTTGTACATAAATTTGTGGGTCTGAAGTTAGAGAATTACTCAACAAATCTTCATTCAGTTTCACTTCTTACACTGCAAATATTTTCTCTGCTATATACTATTTCAGAGAACTAGAAAAGAATTTCTACTTTCTCAATAAATCATAATAGCAAAAATTATTTTTTCATCTTTTAGTTGTATTAGAATAACTTTGGAAAAGCCATGCCTTGGTCTACAATATCCACATCCCCTATTAAAAACAATAAACCCCACAGATTAAACACACACATACAAACCCCTAAACCAAACAAAAATCTCCAAAGGCAGGCCAGGCTCTCTTTTCTCCAGAAACATCAGAAGCACCTGAAATTCTTGTGTAAGAAACAGGACTGAGCTAATATACAACATAATCCTTTGTGTTGAACAGTAGGCAAATGAGATGGGAAGGAATGAAATAAGTCTGTGGGTGCCTTTGTTGAGTAGCAGTCTCAAAGAAACCGTAAGATAGCCAGCTGCTCTTACAAACACTCTATGACGTGGTTGAGTAAAAATGCATGTGAACACTGAAAGAAAGAAGAAAAAAAAACCTTTCCTTTTTTAACCTAATGAAACATTGCTCTATGAACAACCAAAATGTCTTCTTACAAAGTGAATTCTGTCATAATGCAACCAATTATATAATATAAAGAAGATAATGTCCACTTTTAAAAAATGTTAACTAGTACACAAATTGAGAAAAGTAGTTCTGACTAATCTTCATAACACTGACACTTTATGAGTAACTTTGACAGTGCATATCTGATATACTTAAGGCAAGTAAATTCATTCAATGTTCAATATGGTACAGAAGGCACTGAAAAGGGCACGTCAATCAACTATTCCATTGTTCCTGAGATCTCCTAGACCAAAAATATCATATTTTACCCAGCATTCCTTAATATGTGTTCTCTCCTCTAATAAAAATACAATCTACTCTATTACAAAAATGTATAATATGGTAATAGGTTTTGAATGATAATACATGTACAATTGCTCATCAACTCCAGAAGTGGGGAAAGAAGAAGGGAGGGAGACAACAAGAATCATGTAACCATGGAAAAATATTTTAAAAATTAAATTATGTTTAAAAAATTAAAATATAATCTCCTTAAGTGAAGGGACTGCCTTGCTTTTGAACTCGAATGCTTAAAGTTTTGCTCAGTGTTTTCTGTTGTTCATTCACTCCCTCATAACATTCTTATAATACTTAAATACAGTTATATCATGTCCCACCCCATTTCCAACTCAGTCTTCTATTTTCCATTTGAAACACTTCCAGTTTTTTCAACTGATCCCCATATGACATAAACTTAATCCCCTTTGGATACTCTCCCATTTAGAATTGTCTTTTTAAAATTGGGACATTTAGAACCAAAAACTCTTCTCTAGATATAGTCTGATGAGTATTGGCAAAAACAGCTTTCTCTTTGAAGCTCTCAAACACTCAAATGCTTGCTTCCAAATTATTTGTTTTTATAAAAGCCAAACAGGACATAACTAAGCCACTTCAACCAATCCCAACATACTTCGCACATAATATCTCATCTCATCCATTAGCTGAAAGTGTACCATTTCTCCCCAACTTGATTCTAGGTTAACACTGAGTTTTTGAAATGGGATAACATAGGTAAAGTTGTTTAAAGAGCTTTACAATTCTTAAATCCTATATAAATGTTAGCTATTATTATAATTATTGGTTGTTCACATTTAGGTCAATGTCTTTGATTAATTCAATAGAGATGTCTTTTTTTGTGCTTCAGTTCATACCTCTGATTGATTTAATTGCAGTCTAGGCCCTCTATTATTATTTTTTTTTATTTTAAACCCTTAACTTCTGGGTATTGACTTATAGGTGGAAGATTGGCAAGGGTAGGCAATGGGGGTCAAGTGACTTGCCCAGGGTCACACAGCTGGGAAGTGTCTGAGGCTGGATTTGAACCTAGGACCTCCTGTCTCTAGGCCTGGCTCTCAATCCACTGAGCTACCCAGCTGCCCCCCCCCCTATTATTTTTGAAGGAAGGGATATGGAACTCCCCTCATACCTGAAATTTATAGAAAATGACCATTTCATCTTTTAAAGAAAAAGAAATAAAGGAATTGAACTTTCAAAATGAGATGCTTGTGTGCTTTTTGTGAGTAGATAAATGTAGTTCTTAAAGCATATATATATATATATATATATATCCATCAAAAGTAGAATAAAACTTGCACTGACCAAAGAGGAGAGAGTCAGTGGAATAAACCCACCTGCAGGGTTTAGAGCACCTGAAATTGGGCATATTTCCCACTGGGCAGCCATTAAGTTTCTGCTGCTAACCTCTGGTAGGTACAGCTGGAGAGCTTTCACATGTGTGCAAGTTATGCCCAAGGTCACCCACCTAACCAGATACACCTACTGCAATCTTTTGGTGTCCTTTTATATATAAGTGTCTTCAAAGACTTTACTTAAAGTACAATTTGGGGACTCATTTATAGGTCTTATTTTCTCAAAATTGCCTAGCTCTTTTTTCAAGTGAATTTTTAAAAAATGAAACAGCTATTATGTTGAGAGGCAGAGAAAAGAATTTCGAACTCACATGGAGTTTCACTAGCTGACATAGGAAGAAATTAAACATATGCACATAATGTGAAAAGAGATGTTACTATAATCTTGTTTTGCCTTTGCAGCCATTAGTTGGGATTCTCTGTCTTTCAGCTAAAATGTTCTCAAAAAATAACTGAGCTTTTACTTTTTTGTGTGTTCCTAATAGCACATTGATTTTTATTAGAACTTACAGGAAACCAAATACCCAATTCTTTTAAAAAATTATTCATCTTTCATAGGTATTAAATTTGTACCTTCAGACTCTGCACAAAATCTCTGCGACATTAGTTACACAAAAAGGATATGCTCACTGTGATAATTTTTCAGACTTTCTTGCCATATGGTGTTTCAGGCCTTAGACGTCTTATTATAAGGATTAAGTAATGCCTCAATGGACAAGGTAAGACACTATCTGATAGCTGACTTGGTATTCTACCCACTGTGCCATCTATGTGATGGAATTTCAGGCAAAATTTTGTCTTCTTAGCCTTCAAGTTATATTAGGTAAACATTCTCCAGAAAGAACCAGAACAGATAGAGGACTGGTCTTGGAATCAGGAATCCTGAGGTTTAAGTTCTGCTTCTGGTGGCAGTAGAAACATGGGGCAAATCATTTAACTTTTTAATGCCCTGGGCAACACTCTCAGGTTATAAATTCAGGAGTTACTGACCTACATTAATGGAGTTTGGAAATTACATTTAATCTGGACATACCTTCTCTAACACTCATACCCCAAAAGTACTCAGCAGCTCTGCCTCTGTGTAGAGCTAGCCCTGTCTCAGTAAGGCTAATTTGAAGGCTCATCTCAAGAGATATTTTAGAGCTTAGTCATTCATGATTAGAGAGGGTGAGGTCTCTGGCTCTAGGAAGTAACAATGAATTATTAACAATTCATAATTTTTTAAGGAAAACTGTTGAATGTTTTGTCTACTGATGAGTTCAAGTATTTCTGGAATTTATTTTTCCCTAGTTTTCTTCTATAACTGTCTCCCCTAAACCTTCCCACTAGAAACAGGCAAATAGTAAATATAAAAGGAATCAAATAATCGTTGCTAGATCCATTTAGAAAGATCCAATCTGCTCATTTTCTTAATGTATTTCCTAATCCTTCTTAGTGATCAGATCCAGATGAGAATTTACTCACTCCTTTATCTTTCACTCCCCACCTCCAACTCTTTTATGTATCTACACCTTTCTTAGGAACTAGTCTAACCTGTTTAATAAATGATAAAATTGACTTACTTTACTCAGTTTAAGGGGGGGGACTAATTTTGTTCAAATTACTTTTCAAGTATAGTAAGGCAAACTGCCTTTTAATAATTCTGTTTACACATTAAGTGCTATTCATTGAGTTTGGTATCTTTTGTTTGAATCCATCACCAGGGAAGTGGAACAAGTCTTCCCGCCTTTATAATATTAAAACAAAGGTCAAACATTAGAAAATTCTTTTTGATTTGGATAATAGCTTCAGTTGCATAAACTAAACCATTCACTTCTTTTCTTATACTGAAGAGAATATTTTTAAAAAATGATAATGAGAATGCTGCAATACAGGAAAGGACATTCACAGAGGTTAGACAGAGAATAAAAAACATAGGCAACAAGTGAAAAATAAAAAGAAATACTTGCTTCATTTCTACAGTAGCAAAACACTGTCATAATTCTAAGCTATATATATGTATATATGCATATATACATATATTAAATAAGATGATATGAATTTTCAGAGAAATGTGAATTTTAACATAATAATACTGTATAAATTAACCACACATACAGACACATCCTACTTTAGTAGGGTAGTAGAAACACCAGTACAGCACTCAAAAACAAGAATGCTGTATTTAATACTAACATTGCATCTTCTCTTTCTTTTTTTCTAGTCTATGCCTCAACTTACCTTATCAATAACAATTGTGTTTAAAAGATGTTATTTAGATAAATGAGTTAACAGAGGCTACACAAACTGCAGGGGTTGGTCAATGCAGTTATTGTCATTATCAATTTGTGGCTTTCACCTCCAATTCCTTATTTGGAAAATCTTTTGTCACTTATCTCTAGCTTCTTTGTTGATGTCTCTCTACCCCTTAATGCTGAACCCAGATATCAGACATCCCAACTTCCCTGATCCCTCTTCCTAGATTGTGTAATATTGGAAATTTGGGATGCCTTGAGGTCCCTAATCTAAACTTCCTGTGGACAGTAGGGCTCTTTTCAAACTATATTTCCCATGATTCTTGGCTTACGTAAATGAGTTAGGAAATGACTTAATAACATAAACAGAAGGTTAAATAGTGAGTGCCTGGGTTGGTATTCTCTCGCTTTTTTTTTTATCATGGAGCAGGAGCGAGGATGGGAGGAACAGGTAATGGCGGGTCCCTTTAAAATAACAGTCACGTGGCTCCATTTTTCTAAATGGCTTTCAATAAACCCTTTGAAACCATAATATTTTTAATTTTATCACTCTATATTAATTTTATTTCTTACAATTGAAATATAATCATATTTTATGATACCATGCACTTTTGCGTCAGCATTATTTGTAGGGCTTATCTAATACTAAACTATAATCTCCAAGAGGGAAGGGATCATATATTATTTAAATATGCAATTTCCCTTACTACTTAAAAGAGTTTATAGTACATGGTAGGTGCTTAATTAATATTTTAAAATTTAATGAAAATTGATTTGCTGCAATTTCAGTTTTCCTAGGGCATCTCCCATTATTTTCCTACTTGTTGTTTCTCATTTTCTAGAACTGGGATAGTTCTTGTCTTCCTCAAAGACTCCCAACATGATTGAGGGTGGGATGGGAGACAGATTCATTAGGTTAAGTATTTTAGTATTAGCAAATTAGAAAGATCATGTAAAAATTCTACAATCAAGTTTTATATCTGATAGTGCATTTTTCCTAATAGATGAAAATCAATAGTCAATAAATGGTCAACAGATATTTACTAAATGCTTATTATGTATTAGGCATTTTGCTAGGTTCTGGGGATAAAATTATGAAATCCAAAGACAATTCTTGCCTTCAAGTTGCTTAAGTCTCAAGAGGGAAGACAACACACAAAAGAAAACTTCACTGAGGTTGGAGGGATGTTGTGGAGGAGGAGATGAGGGGAAAGGACAAGAAGAAGATATTGGACTAGGGATCATGGCGGAGAAGTCAAAGAAGTCCAAAATGAATGTTTTTAGGTAAGAAATGAGGACATGTCTGAGAAGATGCTTATGTCTCTACCTTTTAATTAGAGAGGCAGAAGGTACTAAAAAGGTGTGAGTAACAAGGCTGACTCGATCTTGCAAGATGATATTTCCCAGTGGTAAGTTTAGTGGGGGCATAGAGGAAAATTCAAAGATATCCAAAATGAGCTGGGCTTGAGAGGTAAGTTAAAGAAGAACCAGAACTCTCGTCTCAACAATATGACTCCAACTGACTCAATAATAGTTCATGGAAATGCTTCTGTCCTTGAACATTTTCCTACTTAAATTAATGTTTATTTAATAATCGCTAAGAGGGAATTTTTTTGGGGAAGGAGAAAATCCTCTCTTCTTTTGTCCTTCTCTATTTCCTTGGAGTAAATCTTGGCAAACTTTGAAAGTATGGATGATTTAATATTTCATATTTGTGTACTAGTAGCATCCTTGAAACAGCTGATAGTAGTGTCTGGCTAGAAGAAGGACAAAGTAAATATATGGAGGGAAGAGAGGTTCAGGAATCTACAGGGAACCCAGGAGAAAACTACCACATACCTAGACTTGATGAAAGATTTCTGAAAGGGCCAGGATGATATCAAAGAATTGTTGAAAAAAATTCCTAATCATCTAGGATATTCCAAACTGAACTGAAGAAAGAAGGTACAGGAACCATGGCTAAAGCCAATATTAATTTTGTGTAATATAGTAAAGGAGATAGAATAGCACTTTATTCACTTGAGAGTTTCCATTCTCATAATATATACTTATAGAGTTTTAGAGCTGAAAAGGACCCTTAGAATCCAATTCTCTCATCTTAAAAATAAGGAAACTAAAATCTCAAGGTTGTTAAATGGCTTATATTCACTAAGCCAGTAGCCTAAGTCAGGTCTGGAATTGAAGACTTACTGATTTCTAATCAGTACTCGTTTTCTCTGTGCCATATTGTTCATGGTGGTTTAATATGAGGATTTGTGAAAATGTTAAGAGGGCTGGACTTGACATCCAGATAATCTGGAGTTCAAATCTTGCTTCTTAACCCTACTACTTATGCGACTAATGGTGAATAACTTTGCCTTTTTCAGGCTGTCTCTTCATCTGAAAGATATGGAACATATGGAAAACTACCTCACAGAGTTATAAGGATTCAAGATAATATATGTAAAATTCTACAAAAACATCAGCTATCATGACATGTTTTAATAGTTTTATTTTAGTTATCCTCTACTTAAGTACTACTCAAATGATCCCTTATGGTATGGAAATGACTCTGGGTTCTTGTAGGCTATAGAGCCCAAGCTCCAGTAGTTCCTATTAAGGTAGAAAGGCTTCAAGGACAGGACTGGTGAGGACCAGACTAGCTAAGTTCAGAAAGTTCACCAGTTTGATGGTCACAGTATAATAAATTTTGTTGGTCATAATCATCCTCAAAAATGTTCTTCTAATAAACCACAAAAGGTATGGAATCTACAAACATTTTCCTACCTAAATTAAATTTATGTTTATTTAATAATATATTATGGAACATGGTATGATATGGAACATATCGAACATGAGGAACAGGAGTGCCCAGCCAGAGAAATTATTTTGAAATATTTCAATGATTAGGAATGACTTTGAGCATTCCTAAAGATCATGCTAATTGGTCATTTAGTGAAAATTCTAATACTCTTTTTGGGATTCCTTCTGTACTCATACTCTGCATTGAATCAACTAAAGGGAAAGAAGAAGGGTTGCTGGTTTGGTGCCTACACTAACTGACTAGAACATCAGCTCCAGAATTTTTAACTGAAAACATTGGTCTAAGAAGTTCGTGTTATTCCTATGTTCAAGTAACTTTGACAATTAATGCCAATAGATCTGGCTGAAAGATTCTGAACTTAGTCAATAGTTTAATTTCAAGGTCTCATACAATGCATGGCAGTTGCAAAGGAAATTTAGATTTCAAGGGCAAGCTTTGATAGTATCTACATTTTAGGAACAGATGGGTTTTTAAGGCAGAAGCATGGGGACACTAACTCATTAAAAAGGAAATAAACACAATGGATTCAACAATAAATCAATCACTGTAGCAGGTATATTAGCATTTTTATAATCTTCTGAACTCCAAAGGAGGAAACAAGCAACTTAAAATTCATTGTTAAGTGTGGACACAAACTACCTTGAAATGTATAACAGAGATTTGCAGAACTACAAGAAGAAATTCCTTGGGATTTTTCAACAAGTGACTCTATTGCCTCTGGTACAGACTCAGACTCAGTTCAGTGATTTGTTTGGTCACTATATCTAGACTCATTTATTATGGCTCAGTGGTCTAAGCAGCAGCTTAATAACTTAAAGCAATATGCTTCCATTTCAGACTTGTCAATGACTTTGTCTAGCCCTGACCAAATCACTCAACTCTTAACCGAAATGATTTCCCAAGGCAGTTATTTAGATATTTACTGTTGTTTCTAATCATAAAAATACCTCTCAAAGATCTAAAATATAACAAAATAAAACAGAACAACCAAATAAAGAACAAACCCAGAAGAATAAAGAAAAAAGTGTCAGTTAAATTCTCAAAATATTTCCTGCCTCTAAATGTAGACTTATTTTGTTACTTAAAATAATATCACCTTTCTTTCTTTAAGACCTTGCAAAACTATAGGTGAAAACAGAATGAAAGATTTTCTAGTTTTACTGAGGTTTCCCTCAGTGTCTTTACGTCTACCATTAAAATTCTATTTCTTTTTCAATTTTTGACAATCTCTGATGAATTACTACAAATACCTTTTCCCACATAAGTAGTCCACTTCTCTGATCTTTCTATAGGGCAGAACACAAATTTATTGGTGGAATGGTCTGGGGGAAAATAAAATCAGGAATAAAGGGAAAAATCCAAATGACTTGCTATAGTACTCTGTAATCTGACTTGGGGAAATATTTTAAAAGAAATATACCTCCTTCATTCTAACTTACAGTATTTGAGGCAGAGTGAGAGAAGAGAGTGTACAGAAAAGAATGGGGCTTAAAAAAAGGCAGAAGCTTAGGATGGTTATAAATCAGAAAAGTAGAAAACGAAATAATTATAGGATCCAGTGTCAGGATCAGGTTTCAAAAAGGGCCTATCCAAGTACAATATATTGGCAGGATTTTTTTCTGTTAAACTTGCTTGGGGCCAGAAAAAGCAAATCATACTCCTTATATTTCTGTCCTAAGGTCTCCTGGTAAAATGGAATAAACTAGTTTTGCAGAATGGGATGGATTTTACCTTAAACCAAATAATTGGCGAAAAGAAGGGAAAGAATCATCTTTCTTTGAATATACTTATCTTAATTCTCTTGGCTCAGGAGTGTTTTCAGAAGTACAAAATATACCAAAGTATTAAAAATAAGCAGCAAAAATATAAAAATCTTCCTCCTGTGATAAATATGCAACAGGAAATTATGATATGAGGAGCTTTAGGGAACTGATTGCATGTGACAAACATATTTCAGTTAGTTATGTGAAAGGCAATTCAAAAAGCCCACAGTTCCTCTGTGTGTGTGTGTGTATGTGTGTGTGTGTGTGTGTGTGTGTGTGTGTGTGTGCACATACATTTAACATTCAGGAGACTTTCTAAAAGAGGTATTTTGTCCCAGAATGGTTAGTTTCACATTATGTCCCTCATCGGTTAATTTTAAAGAGTATTTTGCTTACATTGTGACTCTATTTCCTCTAGGGTAAAATATAAGCTATTAAGCATAGAATGCAAAGCTCTAAAAATCTATTTCTAACGTACCTTTCAAGAATTATTTCACATTACTTTTTATCACAAGTTCTACATTCTAACTAAAAAGGTATACTATCTGTTACCTGAACTCAACATTCTACCTATTTCTATGTCTTCACTTATGCTTTCTTTCCTTTTTTCTAAAATGTACTCCTTCCTCACATTCAACTCTAAGAATCCTTATTTAGTTTCTTATAAGGCTCAGATCAGACGTTACCTCTCACATAAAGCCTCCCCTGATTTTCCTAACAGTTTGGGCTCTCTCTCACCTTGAGTCTGACACTTCCTTCCTGTGTGATTTAGGCCATCTCTTTTCACTTTTCTGGATCTCAAAGAGAAAGTTAGACTACATTTAAGTCCTTCAAGCTCTAAATCAAGGACCCAAAAAAATTCTCCTGTGTAATTTGGTCATTTCATATCATAATAATTATGAGAAGTATTTACAAGAAAACTCCCATGAAGTTAACTGCAGTCCATAAACCAATGTTAAGGAAGATGAGGAAGTAGAGAAATCCTATGAAAGGCTCAATTAAAGCCTCTAAATATACCAATATTATCATTCATTATACTTAAAATATAGGCATGAGAAAGGAGAATGCAAAAATACATTTGAAAACATGGTTCAAGAGTAGGAAATGTGAGCAGTTAAAGGGTTATAGACTGAAGAAGCTTCACACCTATATATCATGAATAATTCTTTCTTTCAATAAGAGTGTGGGAAGCAGTGGACATTATTAGCACTAAATAAAGGCACAAAAACACATATGAAGAAAATTATTACATAATAACAGGCTTTGAAAACATCCAGAGTTCCTGATAAAAATCATTTTGAAATTAGCTATCTGTATACTTTCAGACTGTTAGCTTTATAAAACAAAGATAAAAATCAATACCAAGTTAGAAGACTAAAATGATAAGCTTTGGAGTGCAATTGAGGCAACTCTAACTTAACTCATTTAAACAAGCTAATGATTTTTTTTTAACCCTTAACTTCTGCATATTGGCTCCTAGGTGGAAGAGTGGTAAGGGTGGGCAACGGGGGTCAAGTTACTTGCCCAGGGTCACACAGCTGGGAAGTGTCTGAGGCCAGATTTGAACCTAGGATCTCTCATCTCTAGGCCTGAATCTCAATCCACTGAGATACCCAGCTGCCCCACTAATGATTTTTTTTTTAATGGGAAATAGTTAAAATAACAGGCATCCATACAGATGATTACCATTTCCTAAAGAAGTTTAACCAGTGCAAATCAATCACTACAACAAGGGGACAAAAGACCCTAGAAACTGTAGCAGCAGCCTAAAAATTTTGGTTTTCTTCACAAGGAGAAACTATGGCAGCCAAAGGCAGCAAAATCCTAGAGTATACGTTAATTTCTATTGTTTTGGAGTAGATTGTGGGAGATTATGAGAAGTATCACTTCAAAAAACAATAAGAAGCATAGAAAATAAAAATAAGATTATAGAAAACATACTAAAGGAAGCCACTGAGCAAGATTATACAGAAAGCATTTAAAGATGAAACTAAAAGTACAACAAATACATGAAAAAAAATTGGAAAAAATTTGTTAAGATGTCTATAACAAATTCTTTTCCCCATCAATGAAGGAAAGCCACCAAAGTTGAGCCTCTAAAATCACAGTCCCTGATATGCTACCTGAATAAGCAAAAATGGAACTAAAGATAACAATGATTTTAAGAACAGATGGTCTAGGCAAAACATATATAAAAGAGGGTCATTTGGGAAGTGAAAAATGGTGAGTGATTATCAGTACATCTGAAAGAATGGAAAGTAAATGTTTGAAGGATAATATTGACATTATTACTATTAAAATTTTAAGACAATTGAAAAATATAAGCATCTATTAATCCACATCCCTATTTTCCCAACTCTACAAAATCTATAAGGATATTATATAATTATACTTACATACAGGATCCTTGATGAAAGTAAAAGAAGGGGTTGGATGTCTCTTCACAAATAATATTTTATAGGAGATTTCACCTTTACTATTATAAAAACAAACAGAACTTACTGGGGATGTAAGAACTATGATTGACTGTAAAAATTTTTGATTTAGTAAACTAAAATTCTGTCATACTCTCCTTGACAAAGTGTATCTTTTACATGTTGAAAGTATACAAGATTCCTTTAAAAATATAGCAACAACTGGATGTAGTAGATCATCCTACCAGATAGGCTGAGTCTGACAGGCATCTTAAACTTGGGAGTTTTGAGTG
Source organism: Gracilinanus agilis (assembly GCF_016433145.1). Taxonomy (NCBI): domain Eukaryota; kingdom Metazoa; phylum Chordata; class Mammalia; order Didelphimorphia; family Didelphidae; genus Gracilinanus; species Gracilinanus agilis. The sequence continues at coordinate 525,919,259 of NC_058130.1, forward strand.
TTATAGCTCCAGTGTGCTATACAGATTAGATACCTACATTAAGTTCAGCATCAGTATGAAAGAGAAAGAGAGAGTAGTAGGGTAGTAACACTAGTCTACCAAAGGAGGGGCAAAAGATTCTGGCCCAATCTACATTTGTGACTAGCCCCTGAACTTCCAGGGTAAGCAAGATGGGTAAGAGGAGTTAACTTCCAATGTAAACAAGATGGTAAGCGGGTTTCTTAGAGATAGTGAATTACTCAGGATGCTCCAGAATAAGGATGGCATTGCTCCAAATGAATCAAGCAAAGTCTCCTACAATTATTCACAAAACTGACAAAAACCAAAGAGTTTGATCTAAGTACCCACAAGGGAAAAACAAGTGAATTAAGAACATTATTTACCAGTCTCTAATATTCCAGTTTATGATATGTACTTGGGTGGACAGACTTTTACTATGTATATCTTGCAGATATCTTGCAGGTGGTCTAGGCTCAGAATTTAATAAGAGGAAGAAAACTTGAATAGCTTAAATTTGGGAGATTGTACAATGCTTTTATAATGACTCCAGGGTTCTTCCTGAAATTAAGTCTTATCAATGATGTTCCAATATTTTTCTGGTAATATTGTATAATTTTGAGTTATGGAATATCAGAGGGTCCAGAATTAATTTTGTCAATCATCTAAAGGACAATGCCAAGGTATGTGGTAGACATTAGCAAGCAATAACAAATTACATTTATTTTCTGGCTCTCTCTTCATTAGCTGATCTGCCACTTAGAACAGAGAATATGCCTTTGGGATTTAACCATTTGTCTCTGAGACTTCCACCCTATGGCTACACTATCATGAATGGTGAGAATGCCTCATTTAGCTCACTATATCTGGCTGGATTGGCTCCAGTCATGCTTCATTTTTTTCCCCAGTCATCCAATCACCATCTACCTTACAACTTGGACCAAAAAACATTCCCTGAAGGACTTAACCCTTTCAATTCCAAAACTCCCACCTTGTGATCCCAATGTCCTTGTCAATAAACTTGCCTCTTATTACAGGTAGTTCTGAAAGGAAGAAATCTAAATTGTTAAGAGACACAGTCTTAAAAAAAGTTCCAAATCACAAATAATTATACAAATTAAAATTAAAGCAAACTCTGAAATTTTACTTTACACTCTGATCATATTGCTGAAAATGGCACTTGTTGGAGGGACTGCAGAAAAACAGGCATATTAATACATTATTAGTGGAACTATGATTTGGCCCAGTTTTTCTTGAAAGTAATTTGGAACTAAATCCCCAAGATCTCCCAACTGGGCTCCCCTTTTACTCAGTGATCCCACGTTTAGGTATTTATCACTAAAGAGATAAAAAACAAAAAAAAAAAACAGGGGAAAGAGACAAAGATACAAACATGTTTATAGTAGCTTTTTTTGTAGTGACAAAAAACTGGAAAGTAATGAATTCTCATCAATTGGGGAATTTCTAGATAAAACAGGGGTATGAAAATGTAAAGGAATGTTATTGAAGCTTAAGAAATGCCAGTAATATCTAATAATAATAGCTAGCTAATTATATAGTGCTTTAAGATTACATTTTACAAACATTGTCTCATTTTCTCCTTATAACAATGCTGGATGGATTCATCCATCCACATAACAAATGAATTCTGTAAGAAGTTGTTTAAAGGATATTATCAGAGCTATGAATAAAAGGTATAGGAGATGAGCTGAATAAATAGTAAAGGTCAGGAATAACACAGAGATAGCTGGATATGCCATGCTGGAATTCACCTGGTGATCATATCAAGATGTATACTTTAAACTCTTTGGAGGGTTTATGAGAACTTGTGGACAAGATATAAACTAGATGAATGGCAATCTGTGCTATTACATCAGGGATTCTTACCTTTTCGTATCATGAATCCCACTGCTTCAGTCTGGTCAAGCCTATGGACTCTTCGGAATAATGATTTAAGATACATAAACAATTACATAGAATTATAAAAGAAATCAATTATGCCGAGGTTTATCAAGATATTTTTTTAAAAAACAAGTTCATGAACCTCTGCAATAGAGAGAAAAAACTCTCATTGATGAGATCACTGATTCACAGAAGTATAGAATTGTAAGTGATATACTACCTAGTAGATTCTAAGTATTTTGAGGGCAGGAACTGTTTCCATTTTTATCTTAAATTCTTAGCTCTTAACCTTCAACATAGTGAGTGCTTAATGTTTATTGAACTGAACCTAAATTTATTATCATTGTCAAAGAGAAAATCAAGAAGAAAGAAGTCATTTAAAAAATAATACCTTATCTTTTGTCTTACCATCAACTCTGAGTGACCTGCCTACCCTGAAGGTAGTCATTTTAAAAAGTATTTTCAGTGTAAAAATTCCCCAAATGAACCATCTAAGTACTAAGCTTAGGAAGCTCTACCAGTAAGTCTCTGGGGTTATCAGTTGTTGGTGTTCAGTCATTTTTCAGTCTTGTCTGACTCTTCATGACTGTATTTGGGGTTTTCTTGGCAGAGATACTGGAGAGGCTTGCCATTTCCTTCTGCAGCTCATTTTATAGATAAGGAAACTGAGGAAAACAGGGTTAAATGACTAGGCTCAGGATCACACAGCTAGTAATTGCTTGAGGTCAGACTTAAACTTAAGAAGATGAATCTTTCTGACTCCAAGCTCAGTATTCCATCCACTGTTCCACCCAGCTGCCCACTGGTGTTATCCTTTTGGTTCTAAAGAACCTCAGTTTGCCCATCTTTAAAATGAGAGGTTTGAATTAAGATAATCTTTAAGTTCCTTTCTTTCCCTGGCAGTTCATTTATTAAAAGGCTTTCTACTTCCATTTTCCCCATCTGTTCAGTTAAAGAGGAGAAAGGAGAATCATTCCCTTGTGAGAGGCTCATTGTTCTCTACCAGTAAGAGACCAAAGGCCTGAATGAGTAATGGATCCCGTCCCCTCAAGTGAAACACTTGCTGACCTTGAAATTTGAGCTTGATTTTAATATAGATATGTCAGCAGCTCCCCACTCCCTCTCGGCATTGTTCTTTTCATTTATGTCACATGAAACTTGTTTATAATGGCATGCATTCGATAAAGAACATGGTTCAGTGTTTAACAGGAATGTAGTGTTCCAAGCTGAACTCTGCTGTGTAGACTGCTATGACCTAATGACATCGAATGGAAAGAAAATTAGACTAAACCTCTAGATTTTGCTCTGTAAAATGAGGATGATAAATAAAACCTAATAACCAGGAGTGTATGCAAAAAAGTGACAAAAATATACACATAAAATAATGCAAAATCCTTGGGAGAAAAATACCATAGACATCCAAGTTATGTCTTTTATTATGATGATCAAATATTCTCATAGGATATTTATCACAAATCAAGCCGAGATCTCAACTTTTCTGATTTCTTCCAATTACAAGATCCTTCCACCATACCAAGACAATATTGGTTTAATCAACAATTCATTTTAATCCAACATGCATGTATTAAATATATTTACCATACTTTAAATATGCTTACTGGGAAATCTTTGCATCTTCTTCCATAGTTGGGTACCAGAGGTACACTATAATAAACTAGTGACTTTTGAATGGTGAGGCTGACTTTAATAGAGAACAGTCTAATTGCTAAATACACTGCTGGTGAGAAGGCTTAACAAAAGATCGATGAAACACCACTGGTTAGACAATTCTCCTTCATTTCTTATGAACTGAAGGTCTCAGAATTCAATCAGGTGAATACATCACATCCAGAATATAGTGAGGGGGCAAATCAATTATTGAACCCTAGTAACTAGAGGCAGGGCAGTGACAGAAAGAGCAAGAGAGATGGCAGGGGAGAGATAGAGAGAATGAAGGAAAGAGAAGAGAGGGAAGAAAAGGAAGAGAGAAGGAAGGAAGGAGAGAGGGAATAAGAAAAGAGAGACAGAGAGATAAAGAGAGAGAATATTGAATGAATGATATAATGCTTTTGTGGGTCAGGATCATTTTTCCATTCCTCTCTCAGAGGGCATAGGAAAATGCTAATTATATCCTGAGACATCTGGAAACCTTACCATAGGCAATGGATCACTCCCCGGGAAAGGATTCACAGAATATCAGAATAGAAAGGAACTGTGGCGGCACACTAAAACAACCCATCCCTGAAAAAAGATCCCCATTTATAGTACATCCCCCAAACCTTCTCCAATGAGAGAAAACCCACTGCCTACCAAGTTAGTGTATTCATTATTGAATAATTCTAATAATTAGGATGTTTTACTTCATACCATGCTTAATTTGTCTCCCTGGAACTTCCTCTGATTTCTCCTAGTTATGCCCTTCTGGGCTAAGCTGAGCAAGTTTAATCTCTCTCCCTACTCTGCTCACTGAATCATAGTTGTACCTTCTGAAGAGTCATCCACATTGACACAGTGGAGTTAGACAACAGAGAAGTCCATCCTGTGGCATGTACTTCTCTCCTTATCAGGGATAACAAGTACTCTGCCAAAACGTAGCAATCACACATTTTATATAAAACCCCAACTGTTGGATCTTTTATGTGAATTTTCTACTGGTCATTATGGGTACTTAGTCAATTAAAAATTTTTTATGAGGCACTTACTATATACCTAATCTAATTGTTTAAGTCTAGGTTTATAGCTTCACACTGATATTGGATCAATAATCCTTTAAAGTATTTTAGTCATCCTCTAATTCATATCATATTTGACTTATTATGTGCTATTTGGAGATTGCCTAATCCTCAGCTACCTTGAGTATCTAGCTATTTTATTATTATTGCCATTGTTATTAATTACCAACAAAAAGTTATATATCATTTTATGATTACAAAGCACTTCAAGTATACATACTCATTTAATATTTACATCCATCCTATGAGGTGGATAGTATATATAGTATCCTTACTTTAAAAATGAAGACATTAAGATTCAAAAATATTAAATAATATGCTCAAAATCATATAGTAAATAAGAGGCAAAACAAGGATCAGAACCCAAGTCTTAGGACTTCAAAAGAAATGAGCTTTCCACTACAATATCCTGATAATTCCGGAGCTAGCATTGTGTCTTCCACAAAGAACCGTTTAAAAAAGAGTTAATTTTTTGCAAACATTTATTTACAGTTATCCTGAATAATATTTTCCCCCTTTGTTCCAGGGAGATTGTTTTTAATCTTTTAAAATATCTTAAATTTCTTCTAAGACCTATAAGATCTATTGACAACAGAAGACGTCATTCATATCTTGAATCATTTTAAAAATGCTATTTTTCTATTAAATTTCACTAATGAACATTTTTGTAGCACAGCTTATGTGGTGATGTTCTGCTAACTTGACAGATTGTTTCTAAATAAGAATCAAATGATTGCCTAAATAATTTCATCTAAAGTGGATATCAGTCAGTCAGTGAAAGTGTAGTAAGAGCTTTCTTTGTGTTTACTTTGCATATGGGGATGCATAGGTGGGAAAAGAGAACAAACAACTAAAAAATACTTAATTCTTGCCTTCAAGGAGCATATATTCTAATCAGTGTAGGGTTTGAGGGATCTCTTTGGATCAAAAGATTTTTGACAGCTTCTCAAAACTAAAAAAGTACCTAGCTTCGTATTAAAAAGTAAAATCTTACGTTTAAATGCAAACATAAACAGCAATTACAGTATGTTATTTGCAACATATCAAAAATAAAAATGCAACATTTTTCAATTGAAGAACAAGATGCACTGATAAAAAAAATGCCTATTTTTCCTGGGGAGATGTGTGTTGGTGTTAAAGTGTTTGAGAAGGGGATAATGTATTCTGCACTGCACAGCAGTTTACTAGAGAGTTCCACTTATTACTGTTATTTTTGCATAAAGGTCATCATTTAGGTTTGTAAAACAACAAAAGCACCATATGTCTCAGACTCACACTTCTCTGGAACAGTGACATTGTTTTAATATCACTGTGAGGAACTGGTGGAGAATACAGTGAAGGAAAAAGCCAGTTAACCATCAACTGCATTACAAGGAAATGTTAACAAATTGAAATGACCATTTGAGTATAATGGCATAAACAAGACTTGAAGTGAGAAGGTGGACATCTTAGTAAACATAAACCTTATAATAAAAATAAACAAGGAACATATAAATCACTGATGTTGAACTTTTATTAGAGGAATGACTAAACAGAATGATTATCATCTTCCGTATCCTGTTTTTCAGTTGTTCCAAAGTCTCTGAGATTCCATTTTGAAGTTTTCTTGGCAAAATTATTGGAGCAAGTTGCCATTTCCTTTTCTAGTTCATTTTGCAGATGAGGAAACTGAGGCATATGGGTCAAAAGACTTGCCAAAGGTTACGTGGCTATTAAGGGTCCAAAGCTAGATTTGAATTCAGGCAATGAGTCTTCCTGATTCCAATCCCAATGCTCTCTCCATTTGCCACCTAGCTTCTCTTCCATATCCTAAAGCATTCAAATAAATAAGGAAGTTTCTTTTTGTCAATGTAGCCAGAGATGATGAATAAGATGTAAAGTAAAATATCTCATTACTCTGTGAAAAGTCAACAGACAATTCCCCATAATTCCTCACTGGTATTGAATTAGCATTGGCAGTAGAAAGGAAAAAAAGAAACTAGAAACTTAGCACCTGGCAGTTAGGTGGTAAAGTGTATAGATCTAAACTCAGGAAGATGAGTCTTCCTAACTTCAAACCCAGCACTCCAACCACTGTGCCACTTAGTTACCACCAACTTTACAGTCTCCTTAAAAATTTTGCAAGAGAGAAATATATCTGCATCTAGCTAGATTTAAGTATCAAGAAAAATAATGTGTATGTGTGCATGTATGTGTGTACATGTAACATACCCAGGAAACAACATCTTAGGTAAATTAGGAAATCAAAATAAGTGGGAACAGGTTTCAATATGCCTAATATTGAGATCTTCAAATAGGAAGTTAATTGTGAGACTTATTTTATTGGGTGTAATAATCTTCTAAACATTAAATTTTGATAAAGAAGGCTTAAAATATGCCACTTTTGAGTGTTCAGGGGACCACTGCTTTAACAATACATAGTATTAACATGCAAAATGTATTTCCTCTTATATTGAATAAATTTGGAATTTGAGATGTTTTATATCAAGTTTATATTATCTTTGCTAAATAAAACAAGAACACTGATTTCTGCGTTTGAACATTTTTAATTAGTTCAGGAACCTATCTTGATTCTTACTAAATGTAGCCTTCCAGTTAAAAATTTTATCTGTTTCAAATTAAAGATACAAATCATAAATATGTATTTGTGCATAGCTTACATGCATGCTCCACTGCCTGCCTATACTTGTGCCCATCTGTTCAGATGGCATGATGCCCACTGACAAGTTGGACAATTTTATTTAAGCAGTGCTGCCAAAGAGTCATGGCCTTGGACGTAGGCGTACTCTAGCAAGAGCAATCTTCTCCATAGAGTTCTCCTTCCATGTGATCTGCATATGTGTCGACTTACATGCTACCCTACTCGTTAGCACTCTTGTGCCATACAACAAATGCTCAAAGACGATAAAAGTAGGCCAGAACTTCATAGGCAATTCTGGCATCAATGAACACACTATACACTGGAAATCTTCCCTTAGGAAAATGACTCACGATGAAGAGATAGAGGATAAAAGAAACTATCAAAAATAACCTTTATTTTTATGTGAGAAATGACCTCATGTTGGAAGTCCTATTGACATACCAATTTTTTCAAAAGGGGACTTTTGTTTTTGCTTACAAACTAAATGCCTCCAAAAGCAACACATACCCTATTATAGACAGTTCTAATTATTAGGAAATTCACCTTTACCTTTATCTGAAATTTGTCTCACCACAATATCACTTACTGGTCCTAATTTGGTTCTCTTTAGTAAAACTAAGTATGTTTAAAGTAAACACTCTTTTTTTTGCCCATGGCTTAAAGTATAGAACCAAAGGAGTATGAAGTCGGAGTCAGGCTGATGGAGTACTGGTACTAATGGTAATGGGGGTGAAAATTACTTCTTGTTTACTTGATTTCAGTTCTCTGACTTTATGACTCCATTTGTTTTTTTTTTTAAAGGATATTGGAATGGTTTGCCATTTCTTCCTCTAGCTTATTTTACAGGTGAGGAAACTGAGGCAAACCACGGTTAAATGACTTACCCAGAGTCACATGCCTAGTAAATGACTGAGGCCAGATTTGAATTTAGAAAGATGAATCTTCCTTATTCCAAGATTAGCACTCTAATGGTCTCCATTGTGCCACCCAACTGGGTAGATGTTACAGAGGCAAATTCAGGCTTAATATGAGCAAAAAAGATTCCTGACAGTGAGAGCTGTCCAAAAGTGGAACGAGCAGCCTTAATAGGTCATGTGTTCTCTTTCCTTGAAAGTCTTCAGGTAGAGAATGAATGACTTTTTGTCTGATTATGTTATAGTAGAAATTCTTTTTGCTTATGGGCTGACCTGGTTGTCTGTCGAGGTTTCTTTCAACTTCTAAATTCTATGATTCTGTGATACAAAGCAACCTCTTGGACTTTCTGGTTTGACTCATTTCTGAAAAAAATGACCTATTTGATATATCTAACAAGTCACTTGAAGACATGGGGGAGAGGGGCGGCATGATACACTACCTTCCAAAGTGGCCTATATACTTATTTTTTATATCAAATTATTAGGAATTTAATTTTAAATTAAGCCTAAATCCTAGACAGCATAATAGAGTGAGAGGCTTAGCTTAAAGAAGACAGAATCCTGCCTTATACACCTTCTGTCTGTATGACTCTGAGCAAAGCACTTTCACTTTTGGCCTCAATTTTCTCCTTGGCAAAATGGGAATTAAAATAGAACCTACCTCAAATGGCTGACAACAATCAAATGAGATACCTGAAGTCTTTTGCAAATCTCAAATGCTATAGTGTATAAATGCTAGCTCTTGGCATTATCTAATTTCTTTTCCACATTACAATCCTTCAAATAATTAAAAGTTGAGTTATATTATGTCTTTCCAAGTGTTTTTTCCTCCAAATTTTTTTTCACCTTTTTTTTGTGAATCTCAGAGCTGAGCATGCTAAGTGCTTGTTAACTGACTGACAGATGAAACATCTCTTCTTAAACAGATCCTGAGGGGTTTCACCCTTCTGATTACATTCTTCTGGATTCTCTAGGGCTCCCTAAATTGTGGCAGCAAGAGCTAAACACAATACAGATTCTGGTCAGGGTAAATACATTTACTATAATCAAGAAATAACAAGTTTAACATCTTCACCTACATGTGTCTTGGTCTCTGTCTCTCTCTCACACACATATATACAGACATGAGAATTTAAGCCAACACAGGCCTGGCTATTTTGCCTAGAATGGTAGTTTCTGGAAATATATTTATTCTTCTTCTAGAGTTGTTACTGAATGCTTTTGCATTTCTTCTCCTAACAGCTTTCTCCCAATTGATCCAGGCCCCAAAGGGTGTCAAGATGAACCCCATGTGGACTTAAATATTATGAACCACATCCAATTCCTTGTGTATATTCGTCTCAGACCTTTATACCAGGAAAATTGAATAAATTCTTATTGAGAATTAGCTGCTTTAAAAGAAAATTAACTCCATGTAGTGAACACATATACGTGAACATAAATACATTTTTATATGTTTATATAATGAAGTGCCACAAGCTCCATATCCTCAAAGAGGAATCTCAATGGTAGAATTATTGAAATAAATATATAGCTTCCCCAAATAACTAATTTGAAGGGGGAAAACTCAGTTTATGGTGTATACTTTTTTGATAAAAATCCAGGCACATTGTTAAAAATACACTTAACATTGGATTTAGTTTGCTTTGCCACTCATTTGTTCTGTGACATTGAACAAATTGCTTAATTAAATCCAACAACTGAATTAAATTAAACAAAATTGTTTTATGACCCTTAGTAAGTCAATCAATCAATCAACAAGCTTTTTTACTAAGCTTACTTTGTGCCAGATATTGTGCAAGCACCCAGAATAATAAAGGTAAGATCCTACATGAGTCCTTAAGGGATACCATATTCTAATGGCTGAGAGAAGATACAAATAACCATGTATGTACATACAAGATAGCTACAGGGCAAACGGGAGGTAATCTCACAGAGAAGACACTTGGTGTGGGGGTAGGCATGTGTTAGAAAGAATGCAAAGCATGATTTGGGCTGAGTGAATCTCAAAGGTCCAGGTGAGGAGGGAAACCTCAGGAATAAAGGACAATCAATGAAAAGTCACTGAGCCAGGAAGACTGTCAAACAAACAGCTAGAAGGCCAGTGTAAGTGTATAGTAAGTTGTTATTTGTCCTTAGTTTTTAAAAAAGAACCAATGAGATCTTGACTTGCTCTTGGATTAGATTTGAGAGACAATGATGCACAGTCATATGCCTCATTCTCTCTTCCAGAGTCATCAAAGTCCAGTGTAAAGTCAAAGGCATGCAGAAGAATTCAAATAAGCCCCCTTTGGGCTACCAAAGCAGTTTCAGGATAGGAGTTTGGGAGGAAGGTAACTGCCAAATAAAATCCACTTAAAAGAAATTCATGGAATATGTGGATTCTTTCTAAGTAGAAGAGGCAACAAAATTGATTAGGGCTGATGTCTTTCCTGATTGGAACCTCTCTAACAGTGAGGAATTGGATGAAGATTTAAAAGTGAATAGAAACTTCTGTGGAAGTGACCCTGGATTATAGAATTTAAAACTCTAGAGATAAAGAAGGAAAGAAGCAACAAGATAAAGAAAATGAATTTCAGGAAAAGCTAAGTTTATCACATTGGGAAAGTGGTAGGAAGAAATGGAAGAAAGCTTTAGTGACAAAAAGGGCCCAATAGAGCAAGCTTCTTCTTATACTAATAGTTCTAAGAGCAAAAAGGTTAAAAAATATAAAAACTTAGTTGTACATCAAAATTAATACTGGCTAGTTTCATGGAATTCAGTGTATCTGGATATAATGTACATACACACACACACATATACACACACATACATCATACTGGGCTTAGAATCAGGAGACTCATTTTCATGAGTTCAAATCTGACCTCAGACACTTATTAGTTGGATAACCCTGTGCAAGTCATTTAACCTTGTTTGTCTCATTGTATCATCTATAAAATGAGCTGGAGAAGGAAATGGCAAACCACTCTAGTGTCTTTGCCAAGAAAGTCCCCAAAAGCAGTAAGGAAGGGTGAGACACCATTAAACAACAGAAAAAAAGAAAAAAGTATATGTGTGTGTCTATATAAATATATAAATTGTATATATAAATATATACAAATGTATATGTATGTATATGTGGCTATGGACATATGCATATCAGGGATCCAAATGAATTTTGGTATTGGAGAAAAAATCTATATATTTCTTCTGCTATCATAATTACAAGTATAGATCATTTTTATATTGAAATTTTTGGCTTATTTCACATTGTCTTCACTATAATACTATGAGGCAGGTCATTTAAGTGTTATTAAACACATTTTATAGTTAAGGAAATCAAGGAGCTAAGTATTACAGAATCATTGAATCTCACTAATTGCAAGCATTTTAGAGGCCAACTAGTCTAACCTGTATTTGACTGAGAATCCCCTCTACAACATTTCTAACGAATGGTCAAAGCTCCTTCCCTTGGAGACTTGTAATTAGGAAAAATAAAGGCAAAAATGTAGTATAAAAAATACTAAATTTTGAATCAGAGGACTTGAATTTGAATCTTGACTCAGCTACACATTATCTGTGTGAGCAAGTCATTTAACATCTCTGGCCCTTTGTTTCTTTATCTGTACAATAATGATATTGGGCTAGATAACCTTCTAAAGTCCTTTATAGAGTAAAATCTCTCTATCGATGATTTGTTCACACAGTTCATTTTACTTTTGGGTTGTTCTAACTGTTAAGACATTTTCCTTTTCATCAGATCTACATATGCACATCTTCCCATTTTTTTTTCTCCTTTTGGAAGTCAAATGAAACATAATGGCCCTTATTTTCATCCCCACAGCTTTTCTTCTCTAAGCTCAATATTCCCATTTCCTTTAATGGGTCTACATGGAAGACTCATAATGCCCTTTGCCACCCTGGTTGTCTGCCCCTGCATAATCTTCAGCTTACCAATGCCCTTCCTTCAATATGGCACCTAGAATGGAATACACTACAGTGTGGTGTGACCAGTGAATGGAATGAATACCTCCCCATTTCTGGACACTATACTTATTGTAATACAGCCTAAGATCAAATGAGCTTTTAAATAATTTCCATAGCAAATGGCTGAGAAGTCTTCAAACTTAGGTCAATTGACTCTGAGTTTACTGTGGTTTTTAAAAAAACATATTATTATAGTAAGGATAATTCTGGATTTGAATGCAGGTTCTCATGCCACCAGCTACCTGTTAATAGAAAACTAGATATAAGTACTTAATGAGCATTTTCTAAATTTTATAACTGTAAATTTAGGATTACTGCATAAGGTACACACAGTAACTGGTTCTTGTAGTATAATAATAATTATTATTGTCATTGTTGTTGTTGAATCATTTCAGTTGTTTGACTTTTTATGACCCATTTTGGTGTTTTCTTAGCAAAGATACTGGAATGGTTTGTTACATACTTCTCCAGCTCATTTTACATACGAGGAATTGAGGAAAACAAAGGTAATTGATTTGCCCAGGGTCACACAGCTAGCAATTGTGTCTGAGACCAGATTTGAACATAGGAAAATAAGTCTTTGTGACTCCAGGTCTGGCACTCTCTGCATTGTGCCACTTAGCTGTCAATAATAATTAGACTAGCTCACATTTATATGGTTTAATTGTTTCACGTTTATAGGCTCTTTTCATTACTATATTATAACATTCTAAGTATAGCAAGTCTTGTTCTTTTATTTGTCAGAGGAAGAAAATGACATTTGAGGTCACAGAGCTAGTAAGTATGAGAATCCAGATCTTTTCTGATTCCAAAGGCAGCTTTCCTTCTAATGAACAGTTGGATATCTTCATTCTCCACTGTGAGCCATCTAAACAACTGGAATGTCATCTTACATAGATTGATTATATCTCTAATGAGAGATTAGAGCTAATCATTCAATTGTCAGTTTGCCATCTGGCACTTTGAACAACCACAGTAACCTTTTAGGTCCGACATGTAAAAAATGATATTATCAACAAAGCCATTTTTAGATCTGAGATCCATGATGATATGTGATGCTTTTCTCTTGTTCAGTTGTTGAGAAAAACTTGGCATACTCTCTGAGAAGGAGATCACTACTGTTCGGCTTTCCAAATTTTCTACATGTCAGCACTTCTGTTCGCATATATGCTGAAATAACCCAGGAGGAGTAGCTTTCAGATGCTGTGACTGCATGTGACTGCTTGAAGGGTTTACCTAGAATCTGCTAAGGCTCTTTGTCTCCTTATTGTTGAAGGGGTACAGATACTGAGGATGCTGTAAGAGGGTTAGAAGACAAAAATAATGCATAGTGACATTTTAACAAATCTAAGACAAAAAAAAAAAACTAATTGGAGGGAAATTTGATAGAAGATTGCAATCCCTTAGATGTAGGCTTATAGAGGACAAAATCGTAACATTTTCCTTTTCTCATCAGTCATCTGCAAGACAACTTACATTCAGTTTAGCCATGTCAGTTTCATGAAAAATTATTTTTAAAGTGCTTAGCACAGTTTTTGACATATAGTAGGCAGTTAATAAATATTTGTTCCATTCCCCTTAGTGATTGAACAACTTGTATTAATCTGATATAATTATTCTTAGAGAATTTACCTGGGAAGCTATGTGACTCGATGGATTGAGAGTCAGATCTAGACACAGGAGATTCTGGGTTTAAATCTGGCCTCAGATACTTCCTAACTGTGTGAGCTAGGACAAATCACTTAACCCCCATTGCCTAGCCCTTACTGCTTTTTTTGCCTTGGAACCAATACATAGTATTGATTCTAAGGCAGAGGGTAAGGGTTTTTTTTGTTATTTTTTTGTTATTTTTTTTGTTTTTAATAATTAAACAAACAAAAGGCTGGCATATAGCCATGGATAACAGGGCTTTGCCCCAGAATACCAACATCTCAGAATAAAGTGGCTTCCTCCCCATGGCAACTACTTTCCTTAGGTCTCACCTTCATAGTCCTCTGTGCTCCTTTGCTGCTACCTGGAAAACTTGCCATTATTAAGTTCCTGTTGTCCATGGTACTCATAAGGCATAGAAATCACTCACAACATCCCTTCCTATAGAACAGCTGCCATCTCCATGGATCTATCATAATGGTGGTCTTCTTTTTGGTTCCCTTTTCCCTTGCAACTCTCATAGGGTAGAAAAATGGATGATCTTTATCAGGGAATGATAACTCTTGTCAAAGCTCTCTCCTTCCAAATGTTTTTGCTTCAAGTAGTGTATTTATGAGTGGGTTATATATTATACATACAACTCTACACCTATGGAGGCTTTGCATGACCACCATTAATTGTTAGAGTTGGAAGTGATGTTAGAGGTCATCCAAGATACTCTCTCATTTTATAGAAATGGGCACCTAGGTTTCACGGTGGATAGAGCAATGGTCTTAGAATCAGAAGATTCTTCTGTTCAAATCTAGTATCAGATACTTCCTAGCTATGAGAGCCACAGTAAGTCACTTCATCTTATTTGCCTTCATCTATAAAATGGACTGGAGAAGGAAATGGTAAACCACTTTGGTATCTTTGCCTTTAAAATCCCAAAATGGCATCATGGAGAGTGGGAGTCAACAATAGCAAAAAAATGGCTCAGAGAAATTAAGTGTTTGCTCAAGGTCACACAACTAGCTAGTGCTCCAGTTGAACCTCTAAGTAAGGTCTCCTCACTAAGTAAGGTCCAGCTGCAGAGAAAGTGGATCTTAAGAAAGTGGGCTTTGAAGGAAAGATAAGATAAAAGGTAAGAAAGGGGAAAAGATTTTCAGGAGGAAAATGGCAACAACAAAGACCTGGGCATGGAAATATGTCTAGAGTGTTTAAGGAACATACAACAGACCAATTTCTGTGTAGGATAAGGGTAATGTGAAAGGATGGGCAGAATGTTTGTTTACTGTCAATTTGTAAAGGATCCTGAATGCTACCTCATTAACTAGCTTTGACTATGTTCTAACTAAATGCCAGGCACTGTGCTAAGCACCAGTCTAAGGAATTTGGATTTTATTCTGTATGTATTAGAAGCTATTAATTTCCCTACTATTAGTTTGCTGAGTCCTTTACCTCCTTTTACTCTGAGGCCCTGATATCTCTCTCCATAACATATTCAGTATTACCCATAATCTGCATACACTACATTTGCTTATCTATAATCTGTAGGGTCTCTTTTAAAGTTGTGTGTTTTTATAGGAAGGAAGAAAAAAAGGAAACAAGTATTTAAGTTCTTATGTGCCAGGCACTGTACTTAGTTCTGGGTATACAAAGACAAATCAAAATACAATCCTGTCCTCTGAGAGCATGCACTCTAATGGAGCAAGATATTCGAAAAAGGAACCAAAAGTGGTAGGGTAAAAAGATGGGCACATGGTTTTGAATTCCAGAAAGTCCAGAGCAGAGCCAGGAGGGAATGAAGGCTGGCTAACCTGGATCCCACCACAAAATTGAGGCTTTAAGAGGAACTCACAAAGTGGAGAAGGGGCAAGGCCAACAACACCTATTTAATTCATTTAAAATAACACTGAGTATCCTGACTTTCAGAGAGATATGCTTAAATGCATTTTTTAAAATGATGAAGATTACCATGTAAAATAATGAAATAAAACATCAAAAAACATTATTACATTCTATTTTGATATATTTTAAAAGTTATGTTCTGGTAAAGATGGATTATAACTGAAAAATCTGGTGGGAAAGAGGATTGAATCAGTCTAGTTGTAAACAATGAAGAGGAGCTAGTCAGTGTTTGGTGGGGTTCTTAACCTTTCTTGTTATGTAGTCTCTAGGTAGTTTGGTAAAGCCTATAGATTCTTCTTAAACTAATGTCTTTATTTAAGTTAATTAAAGAAATGTGCTAAATTTCAGTTAGGGCAGCTAGGTGGCTCAGTGGATTGAGAGCCATTACTAGAGACAGGAGGTCCTAGGTTCAAATCTGACCTCAGACACTTCCTAGCTGTATGACCCTGGGCAAGTCACTTACCCACCATTGCCTAACCCTTACCACTCTTTTGCCTTGGAGCCAATATACAGTATTAACTCCAAGATGGAAAGTAAGAGTTTTAATTTAAAAAATTAAAAAAAAAGAAGTTAGTGAAAATAAAGATATATTTTTTCACATCTGAGTCCACAGACCTCTCTAACATCTATTCTTGGAGTCTAGGTTAGGAACTCCTGGTTTAATGAGATAACAAACTATTTAATGTTCAAGCTACTGAACAAAAAGGAAGGAGAAGAGTCTTTAAATAGAAAAAAAAAAACTTTAAAAACTCAAACTAGTTGGAAATGAACTATGGTTTCAATAAAATTGTGGGGTTTTAACACTAGCACACTAAAATGCTTCCTGCTTTTCTATCTTGCCTTCTGTTTTCATCTGGAAAAAAGATACTTGAACTCCCAGTGCTCAGAAAGCTGATTGGAAGTACTAGAAAGGACAAGCTCCAGGAGGGCTTGGCTCCAAGAAAAACCTAGGGTGAATTAGGTCTATTCAAGCCTGAGGATAGAAGCAGGATTAGATTAAGCAGTGTTTGATAACAGCTGAAGTTTTGTAAGAAAGGTACCAAGTTTATCTCCATGGGAGAGCACAGTCTAGTGGAAAGAATGTTAGACCAAGAGCCAGGCTACTGTGTTTGAGTACTTAATTTGCCACTAATGAGTCCTGTGACCTTAGTCAGATCACTTAACCAGTCAGAGCATCATCTTTCTCTTCTAAAAAATGGGAATGGTGATGAAGATGGAGAAGATGATGATGACAATGATAAATGTCGTGCCTACTTTAAAGAATGTGAGAATTGGTTGTAAGAATCATTTGCAGATACACAAAAGAAAATTTTGTAAAAAACAAGGTGCTACACATACATAAAATGCTATTATTAAATATTACTCTAACTTAAATGTTTATGTTTAATTTAAATGTTATTTAAATATAGCATTTATTGTAATGCTATATCACATTATTACTTAGCTCTATTCTAAAGAGCTAGTCTATAGAATTATTCTATATTATATATAAATTTCTATTCTATATTCTATAGATAATTTATTCCATAAAGAATATATAGAGAAAAACAATAAAATCAAAAGTAAGACATGTTAATAAATGTTTCTTAGCCACATATAAGGATTTCTATT
This sequence comes from Gracilinanus agilis, assembly GCF_016433145.1. Lineage (NCBI taxonomy): Eukaryota > Metazoa > Chordata > Mammalia > Didelphimorphia > Didelphidae > Gracilinanus > Gracilinanus agilis. Next base: position 525,936,562 of record NC_058130.1, read on the forward strand.
CAATACAAGAAGAATCTTTTTACCTCTTTGAACTGCCTCAGAAGAAGAAATCCTTCTAGTAGAGGATGCTGAACACGGTAAGAGGGGGTACCTGTTCAGATTTTGACTAGATGATCTCTAAGGTCCCTTCTAAAGATAATTCATTTATGATTGGAAAGGACCTCAGTGGCTACCTGATATTTGGGGGCAACTAGGTGGCTTCAGTGGATAGAAAGCCAGGCCTAGAGATGGGACATCTTGAGTTCATATCTGGTCTCAGATGGTTCTTAGTTGTGTGATTGTGGGCAAGTCTCTTAACCCCATTTGCTACCTAGCTCTTATTGCTCTTTTGCCTTGCTTGGAACCGATATTTAGTATTGATTCTAAGACAGAAGGTAAGATTTTTTTTTTTAAAAGCATATCCCCGCCATTTTTTGATGTTAGCATCTGGTGGAAGTTGAGCCTACATGCAAATAAAAGGGATAATAGCTTTGTAGCAATGGTCAATAGATGTCCACCTCTCTTCTAGTTCTCTTTTATATGCTGTCTTTTCCACCATTAGAATATAAGCTACTTGAAGGCAGAGGCCGTCTTTTTGTTTTTCTTTTTTTTTTTCTGTATTCTCAGAGCTTGTCAAATGTGGGTAATTTAGACCAGTATTTCTAGTGTTTTATGGAAACTTATCTGTTTCAGGGCCACTTGCATATTCAGGCCTGTTTGGGAATAGGAGGATTGGTAAAAAATTACATTTCTGAGTTTTGTGACCCTTGGGTAGTCTTTTAATCTCTCTATAGTTAAATTGTTGTTGTGTTATTTTTCAGTCATGTTCAACTTTTCATGATCCCATTTGGGGTTTTCTTGGCAAAGAAACGAGAGTGTTTGCTATTTCCTCCTCCAACTCATTTTAAAAATGAGGAAACTGAGGTAAACAGGATCCTCATCAAAAAATGACGTAGTTGGACTTGGTTTCTAAACTCCCTACCAGCTCCAAATCCCAAAACCTTTGATCCTTATTATTTCCAACCATCTAATGTTATTACCCCTCTCTCTTAATCTGGCCATCAGTCATGATAAGGAGTAAACTTAATGCTTTCCTTTGAGCAAGAAAAATGAATTTAGCTGAGAGCAAGTTCTGCTTTTCTGTATCCTAGTTTTGTAGGCAGCCAAATGCTTTTGCTCTCCTGGCTCAGTGAAGTAAGCATAGGCTTTTATTTCCCTGCCAAAACTCAGCATATTCAATTGTTCTTGTCAGAGACAAGGAAGGATATATTGTGGAATCCCTTTTTTCTAGATGGTGTGGGTTCACCAAATAAAGGGTTGTTTCTTTTAGTCTCCAGGGAATCCTCTATACAGATGAACAAAGTCTTAATGCTTTTCACTCCATGCTCATAAACCTTTAGTAGCTCCCTATTCCCCTACAATAAAAATATAAATTCTTTTGCTTGTCATTTAAGGCTCTTTACAACCTTGCTTTAAATTGCCTTCTCAGTCTTAGATCATTCTGTTTCTTTTTCTTACACTCTCCATTCCAATCAAACTCATCTTTACCTGATCCCCCTACCTTCCTCTCCACTTCTCTCCTCTCCTCTCCCTTACCCTTCCATCCTTCCCTCCCTCCTGGGCTCTCTCAATCCTTAATCTTTCCTAGAATACTTTGTATGTATCTCTTATTTGTGCCTAGCATATTCTATCTCATATTATATTTATCCTATCTTTCTCTTGATCTTATGGAGGACAGGGACAGTATCAGTTTTCTACACTGTATCACTAGACCCTCAGAATACCTATGTATCCCTCAAAGAGAGCACATCCCTTGCATATAGCACAGTAAATATTTAATAAACATGTATTAAAGGGGGCAGCTAGGTGAGTTAGTGGATTGTGAACCAAGCCTAGAAGTCTTGGGTTCAAATCCGACCTTGGACACTTCCTCACTATGTGACCCTGGGCAAGTCATTTAACCCCTATTGCCTATCCCTTACCACTCTTCTGCCTTGGAACTAATACATAGAATTGATTCTGAAACAGAAGGTAAGAGTTTACAAAACAAAATAAAAAACCACATATTTAGTTCAAACAATCAATCAACCAATCAGCAAATTGAATAAAGTCATAGAATTCAGAGACAGAATGGCTTGTAGGAACCATTCAAGCCAACCACTTAATAATAATATTAATTTTAATGATATAGTGCCTGAAGGTTTACAAGCACTTATAGAAATATTATCTCATTTTATCCTCAAAATTACCCTGTGGCGAGAGTGCTATTATTGTTTCCATTTTACAGGTGAGGAAATTGAGGCAGGCAGTGGTTAAATGACTTGCCTAGGATCTCATAGCTAACATATGAGATAAAATTTGAACTCAGGTATTCTTAACTCCATATATTGAACTCTATGCATAGCATTACCTAAAGAGAAAAAAAAAAGGCTTGGAGAGATTGTGGCTTGCTCAAATTAGTAAATGAAACAGGTTTTTTTGAGCAACATAGTACAGTAAATAGAATTTTGGACTTAGAATTGGAGGACCTGGATTGGAATCGTAGCACTACTGTTTTATTAACTGTAACCTTAAGTCAGATAAGATGTCTGGTCAGAAAAAAAAAAGACAGTTCTAGCATCAAAGAGTTTATAGTCTAATGGGGGAGATATGAAAATAAGCATATACAAACTACAAATAGGGGAAAAATTGTTGTTATTTGTCCTTTGTTTTTGAAGAGGATCAATGACATGACAGGGTCTCAACTTGTGTAAGAAATAGATTTAAGTGAGATAAAGTTGCACAAAGTCATCAACTTTCCTCTCTCTTCCAGAGTCATCAAAGTTCATTGGCAAGCCAAAAACCAGGAGGACTAGTGATAGTTTGGGATGCAGTGGATAACATTGGCATCTTTAAAGTCTGACCAAGCTCTATGCACTCCTCAGAGCCTGTTTCTGTTGTCTTCATTTCCATTGTAACAAATTGTTCTAATCCAGTGATGGGCAAACTTTTTAAAGAAGGGGCCAAAGGAAAGGAAATGCTCATCTATCAGTCTGTTTCTAAGGCAACTCTTTCAAAGTTTCATTGTTTTGTATCCTACTCATTGTATTTTTCAGATTAGGAATAATTTCACTCGGGATAGAACATTTCATGGTGCCACATCTGGCCCACGGGCCATAGTTTGCCCATCACTGTTATAATCTTCCAATTTCACTAGAGAAAGTCTTCACATGCATGGTGTAGACATCCCCAAAGGTTTGACTACAGGTTTGAGGTCTGACAATTACCTTCACACTGGTTTAGCCCATCTGCTGAAAGAAAGGGCTTTTCCTTGGGTATGGCCTCTGTATTCCCTATAGCTGTGATGGCAAACCTATGTGTGGCATGTGTGGCAAAGATGGCATGCAGAGATGTCTCTGTAGGCACATGAACTGTCACCCACCAGAGTTAGTTATTAGAAAAGCAGAGGGACTTGGGAGGAGTTGTTCCTTTCCTTCTTTCTACTGCTCCTCCTCTGCCCAGCAGCCCAATGGAAGCACTTACCTCCTCCCTTGAGCAGAGCACCTGAGCCACTCCTCTCTCTTTATCCCTCCCCTGGTTGGGGTAAGGTAGGTGGGTGGAGCACTCAATCTTGGGGGTGGGGCATGGAACCCAGTCTGAGGGGGAGTTCATTGCACACAGTATCTAAAAGGTTCTAAAAAGTTTGCTATCACTATGCAATAGTTTCTTGGAGCCATAGGTGAGAAATGAATTACAAGTGAATGCCAAAGATGCATGAGTAGCTCTAAAAAGGGCACAACAAATTTTCACACCAGAGGTGCTAGTCTTCCCTGAACATCCTATACAACCCTCAGGATAAAAAGGAAATAATTAATGAAGGGAAGACACTAGAATTAAAAGAGATTAGGAAAGTTGTCCTGTAGAAGTTAAGATTTTTAGTTGGTACTTAAAGGAAGCTAGGGAATCCAGTAGGCAAAAATGAGGAGGAAGAGAGCATTCTAGGCATGGGGGTTAGAGAAATTGCCCAATATGGGCTGGGTCCAGGGAAATATGGTCAAACTTGTGCTTTAGGAAAATCACTCTGGTTGCTGAATGGAGGAGGTATGAGAAGAGACTTGAGGCAGGCGGCAGATCCCACCCCAGCAGGCTGTTATAATAGTTCAAGGATGAGGTGATGAGGGCCTGCAGAAGAGGAGGGGGCATATTTGAGATATATTACAAAGGTGTCATAGATAGACCTTGACAATAAATTGATATGAGGGTGAGGGATAGTGAGGAATTGAAGGTAATACCTTGGTGGTAAGACCAGCAGACTAGGACAATAGTGCTGCTCTTGACAGTAAAGGTAAGGTAGGAGGGGCTCTCAATGTTCTTGCTTATAAAATGAGGTATACAAGATGATCTTTAATTAACACTCTCTTCCCCAGTTCTAAATCCATGAAACTCAAGTATTCTGCCTTTAAATAGAGTGCCCTTGACACTATGCTCCTCCATTTAACTACCTTCTTCCTTCTCTTTTATCTTCTAACTCTTGCTTAGTTTGATTCTGAATAAAATGGACTTTTCTGCTATTACTTCCTCTCTTTCCTTCTTTTCTTAGTCTACTCAACTACTAAAAATCAACTCTAATCATGTCTGGTAGCCACAGTGGTAGCACCAACAACATACTATATTTAGGAAGGGTAGAGACAAAGTTTGACGTGAAATTAAATATAATGAAGAATAAGGTGTTTTAACTTCTTAAAGCCTTGAAAATGTTCAAGAGACTTGAACTTCATCAAAGTATCCATCTACTCTTGCAACCTTTTCCAAACAGGGATGACAACATGCTATAGTGTGAAATGTAATGGATTTGGAGTCAGATCATCCATGGGTTCAGATATTGCCTCTAACACTTCTTATGTGACTGGACAAGACACTAAATCTTTCTCTGTTCTTGGCTTTTGGACTACAAAACTATGCCTTTGATGCTGTCTCTTCCTTACAGCATTTAACCAACCCTACGGTTTTCTCAACCTATAATACCCCTCTGCAAACCCACCCCTTTCTTCCACTGATTAGCTTCTCTTGGAACCATCATTTTACAAAGGGGTCTGAGATAGTCATTCTTCCCTCCATTCTTAACTTATAGACTTCAGAACCATATCCTCAATCTTAGCACCTTCTTTTCCTTCTCCACTTCCCTACTTTTCAGCTGCCTTTCCTGTGTTGTCTTTCCTCTTTAGATTATAAGTTTCTAAGGGTAAGGACAGTCATTTTGCGTATATTTATATCCCAAGCACTTAATACAGTGCATGGCACAGAGTAAATGCTTAATAAATGCTTGTTTCTTCTCTTCCCTCTTTTAATTTTTTGTCCCAGTTTACTACCTACAAAATGGAGATGATAATACCTATAGTACCTTTCTCAAGGCTCATTCTGAGTATTAAGTTATATAGCAAATGCAAAGTGCTTTTTGAACCTTAAATCACTAATAGAAATATTTGCTATCATTATTCTAAAAGTTTAATTCACGAAAAGTCAAGATGAAAAAAATTCTCAACTACTATTTAATTGTGAGTATTACAACAGTATTATTTTCTATTAGTTTTCTTCACAAATACATAGCATTTAAACTAAATTATAGGGTAAATAGACCTTAATGGTCTATTCTATAAATATATCCCTTACTTATAACTTTGTTTTTACCTACATTGAATTCTAACTCTAACGCCTCATTGTTGTATACAAGCAACCTGGTTTCTTGAAGACTGTCAACAGACCACAGGCTCTGGTGAGGGAGGCTTACTCAGCCACAGACTTTGAATACAGTACAGTCATGATATTTAACTGTGTGCATTTCATTGCCAGAATAATTTAGCTAAATCTAAAGAGGGTTTACAATTAAGTACTAAAATTTTAAGCAACAACAACCCACCAAAACCATCAAAGCATAGAGGGGCTATGATCTATGTCAAAGGAAGAAGTGCGCTGATGCCATCCCAGATCCTTGAATTCCTGAACCATTTCTTGAGAAAACGTAATTTAAACTCACAAAACTTGACTACTAAAATGAGCTTTAGGAACAAAGCTTAGTAGGTAACTGGGCATTTCCTATATTCAAAATGTTAGCTCCTTTACTACAATTGTCTAAATTATCAGATACCTTGAGTTATCGCCTTATAAACCCAATTGCATTAAGTCTTAACTAAGATGGGTCTTAGATTAAGAGAAATGAAATAATATTTGAACTCCTTTCAAGGGTTCAAAAATGTAGGCATGGCCTTATTCATCTAAATTTAAAGTAGGGAAAAGAGAATGAAATAATTCTTCCTCTATCACCTTGATGAGGCCTGCCAATCTTAATTATGGTCCCCTTCACAGATGTCATTCTAGGTAGGTGAAGGAAGAAAAGTAAAGGAGAAATCAAGGGGGAAAAGGAATTAAAGAAATGGGTAAGAAAATGAGAGGTAAGTGAAATGGACCATTCAGTAGCTAAGATAGGGCAAATGTAGCATTGTCCCAGAGTAGTTTTAAAAAAAATTTTTTTTTAATGTTACGGATAGAACTTCAGAAGATATTAACAACCAGGCTTAACATTTAATCCACAAAAAATAATTAAAATAGGAAGTTATTTCCTAGTCACTACTCCCTAAGAGAGTCTTCTCTCCCTTTCTATCTCATCCCTTATCTCCATCCTTGACACTCTCCAAGCAGTGACAGTCTCCTACTGGCCATGTGATAAGCATTTATCAAATGCCCACTATGTGCTAGGCAAGACTATATTACTCTTTATTCTCAGCAGTCAAGTTCCATGGACAAGTCCAGATATAAATACAAAAAAAAAAAACCCAAACCCAGCATCTTTCCTCCAGGAGCTCACATCTCATTGGAGGGAAGAATAAAAGACATATTCACAGATAAATAAATACAGAATGTATGCAAAATAAAAACAACTGAAAGAATAAACAATACACTCTTTTAAAAAAACAAACAACCTTACCTTCCACCTTAGAATCAATACTATGAGTTGGTTCCAAGGCAGAAGAGTGGTAAGGGCTAGGCAATGGGGGTCAAGTGACTTGCCCAGCATCACACAGCTAGGAAGTGTCTGAGGCTAGTTTTGAACCTAGGACCTCCCATCTCTAGGCCTGGTACTCAATTCACCGAGCTACCCAGCTATCCCCAAACAATGCCCTCTTAAAGGAACAAACATTTGAGTTGAGTCAGAGAGTTCTTAAGGCCCAAGACAAGTGATCATGGGAGCATTTCAGACATGGGAGACAGCCAGTGCAAAGGCATAGAAATGTCTTCTGGATGTTGTCTATCATAAGCAGTAAGAGGACCAGTTTGGCTAGAATGTGGAGTACAAAGAGGAGGAATGAATAATCAGCTTAGAAAGATGGGCAACAGGAATTTATGAAGAGCTTTAAATGGCAGAAGTTTATATTTTATCCTGCAGGTAAAGGGAAACCACTGAATTTTCTCAATTAAAGGAGTGTCATGGCCAGACCAGTGTTTTTGGAATATAAATTTGGCAGCTGTGGGGAAGATGAATTGGAATGGGGAGAGACAGCAGGCATTGTGATTAATTTTATATTAGTTCCAGCAAGAGGGCATCAGAACCCGAAGTAGGATAATTGTGGCATAGACAAATTTATAATACCCATTGGCCACAACATAAGAGAGCTTTTCTCCATTTTGTCTCCATCTTGCTCCATACAGCAGTGGCATCATGTTGTCTTGATATTTCTCTCCCCACAAAGTTTTGGGTCTTGTTATGGTAATTTCTACCATAACAGTCTTCAGATACATGGTCTTTTTTTCCTAAAGACTCTCCTTATCAATCCCATTTATTGTCCCTTCATAAATAAATTCATTCTTACCTTTTCTCCCCTAGGAAAAAAAAGTTGCTATGAGAATACATTTTGTGCTGCTTGCCCCTGTCAGCAAAATTCCAAGTTATGGATTTGAAAAAGAAGTTGACACCTTTGTAATTGAGTTGAAAATTTAAAACTGAAGAAAGAGGAGGATGACTGCTTCAACTCACTCCCACTCTCAAAGATTCCACTGCTAGATCATGATCAATCAATCAATCAACAATTTTGTATTACATTTATTGTACTCCAACATAACTATTCTAGGTAGAAGGATATTCAAAGACAAAAATGAAACAAACTCTCACTTGTATGGAGGGAGGCAATTTGTCCACAAATAAACATATACAAAATAATACAAAATAATCTGTGGGGAGAACACAACAGCTAGAGGATCAGAAAAGATTCTGTTTACAACATACTTCAACTTAGCTTTGGGAGTTCTAGGAGGAGGTGAAAAGAACATACATTCTAGGTAGAAGGGCAGCTTTTTCAAAACAGATTTCTTAAACAGTGCTGTGCCCTTAGGGGCTCTCATACTGAAGGAAAAGTGAAGCACAGGTTATATCTGAAGTTAAATTTTAGCCCATTACATTGGGTGCAGCAGAGTATAGTTTGAACTGTAAGTCACATGCCAAAATAACACTCTAAAACAAAAGAACCATAAAAAGAAGGATTAGTCACTACATTAAAGAAAAGAGGGAAAAATAACACCCACACGTTTTGAAATTCTCTCTCTTATCCTAAAGAACAATTCCTGTTTTGAAGCAAATTTTCAAATTTAACAGTATTCCATCACTTTCTAGAGAATGTTTAGCAGTGTGAGCAAAAACTCTTCCATCATGCACGTTCTAATGATAAACACTGCTTTTGCAGTTTTTAGGTTAAAAGGAAGAGGTAAAATTTATCCAAATATGAAAAACATGCCACATTTTGTGCTCATAAATAGAAACCAGTGCTGGATTGGAAGGGAGAGCCTGGAATGTTGCCCAAAGAGAATGTAATGTACACTTCTTACCTTTTGAAAATCCTTTTCTTCTTGACTTTTCATCATTTCCTAAGAACAATTTTTGTTCGTGTTGGAGCAATTCAATGGCAGGCTTAATCTGTGCATATGTAATTCATTTCAAAAAATTTGAAAGGCATCCAGAGACTTTTCATATTTAGGACAATTTTTAAAATGTCAACTCAGTAATTATTTTACAGAAGAAAACGTACTAGTAACATTACTAGGTCTAAGAACTTTTATTTTGTAAAGGATGACTGTATTTGTTGAGATAAGACATCTGCTAAGATCTGAAAAAAAATCTGTTGATAAGAGAGTATCAGTGATGGAGAGCTAGAAGGGTCATTAGGCATCATATAGTTCAATCCTTTTCATCTTTACAGATGAGGACCAGAGATATTAAATTACATGATCAAGGGCACAGAGTCAGTAAATGGCAAACAGAATTTGGACCTTAGTCCTCTGATTCCAAATTCAGCATTCTTCCTATTTTAATGGATTATCTTACCCAGAACCAGCCCAACTGAAGCTATTAAGTAAGCATTATGTATTGAAGGCTTGGGGATGAGGTATCATCCTGAAACCCTTTTAATTACAGACACATCAAGCAAAAGGAGTACATATGAAATGGGAAATAAAAGCAGGCTGGCTGCAAAAGAGACAGAAGGAAAGGACAAACATAAGACAACTGGTGGTGTGGAATATTGAAAGAATAAGCAACAGTGAGAGAATAATATTTTCCCCGAACTAAGTGTGTGTGTCATCTGAAATCAGTAGATGAACTATTCATGGGCCATTTTCCTGGCTTATTTAATATGATAAGAGATAGATTTAAAAAAAAAGTTTTATATTAGCATAGCGAAAAAGAAATATGAAATCAAAATCCATAGTTTACAAAATGTATGACATTAAAATAAAGAAATAATAGAAAATAATGTACAAGCAAATATCTGACAGGCTAGTGTTTAAAAGGAAGGGAAAAAAACAATGGTTTCATGTCTTTTAGTGTTTCTGACTTTTATGATAATTAATTATTTTGACAAAAAAATAACCATTAGTTCAAAGCAAGATTCTTGTGGACACACAGTACAATCTCCTAAAAGAAACTATATCTAGGAGTAGGTAGAGCACACAGATATGAAAAACAATTCAAAGCCATTTCTTTCTTCTATCACAATGCCACTTATTTTTCCTTCCTTATTGTCAACCCCATCCATTCTGCTTTTTCCTTTGGTTCCTGTCTTCAGTTGATCTTATTAGAAACATTGCTTCATTTCCCTCAGGGCAGTCATGTAGCCAAGGTAGCTTCTTATCTCACATGACCTAGAGCACAACATCATGTGTGCAAGTGGATACCTAATCCTTTGCTGTGGAAAAGATGCAGCAGTGATAATTGTGAGCCTGGATTTCTGTTTAAGTTTCTCTCTTGAATAGCAGCATCACATATCCCAATCTTATCAAAGAGAGATGATTCAAAAGATAACGGGTGTAGCCACCACCCAACCCCTCAATACTTCATGCTTCTAATACAGGCAGCAATGCTAGAAATGTATACAAAAGTAGACAAAGAACCAGATTATTTTTAATCTACCAGATAAAGAGAGAAGGAGTTAGGGGTAGACTCTGCATAGGTCCCAGGATTGGTTCAATTACAAATTCAGACATAAAGTAGATGATGTGATTACCTGAATCATGTATTGATTTTCTACTTTAAGCTAAGGATTAAAGCAAAATAGCTCAAATAACATGAATCCATTAAAATCAACTGAAGGAGTTTGGGGCAGAATACAAAATTGATTTTAAAATGATAATCAAAGCACCCCGAACATCTGTTAATCCTGCTAACTCCCTTCAAGTTACTGTTTTCTTGATCTCCTTCCCCTCCTCTCTAAATTCCTTAAAAGAGTTATCTATACTTGCTACATCTACTTCTTCCCCATTACTTTTGCCCCTACTACTCTACATAAACTGCTTTCCAGGATGTCATTAATGTACTCCTAATCAAGAAATCCAAAGGCCTTTGCTAGTTCCCATCCTTTTTGATTTCTCTACAGTATCTGAAATTGTTAATTCCCCTTCTTTAAGTTCTCTCTTTCATTTATCTCCATGATGCCTCACCACTTTTTCTTCACTAAACATTCTTTTTTTGTTGTTGTTCTTGGCACCTTATCCTGCCCCTAATGTGTAAAATAAGTGGTTCTCTACAGTTCTGTCCTTAGTCCTCTTTAAACTTCTTGCTCTCTTTCTCTACGGCTCTCTCCCTTGACATTATATTCTCTTTCAACTGTCTTTGTCCCAATAGTTTGAAATCTTTATCTCCAGCACCAGCTCTCTTCCCAAATTCTAGTCTCACTTTACACATACATCTCTACCTAGATGTACTGCTGGAAGTTGAAACTCAATATATCAAAAACTGAACTCATTATTTTCCTCTCTTTACCACCCCGGAATATCTCCTCCACTATTTTTAAAGTTTTATCTTCTTGATCACCCTTTTATTCTTGCTCTGAAAACATTCTCCTAGTTAACCACTTTGAAACCTCAGAGACAGTTTTAATTCATAACTAATTTACTTCTTAATAGCTAACATATATAAACTTTAAAGGCTTGCAATGCATTTTACACACATTATCTCATCAAATCCTCACAATAATCCTGTGAGATCAGTGCTCACATTATCCTCATTTTATTGATGAGGATACTGAGGCTTTTTGAAGTTAAATGATTTCCCCCAGAGTTAAGAGTCACACAGCTTGTGACTAAGGAAGCATTTGAACTTGGATCTCATTCCCCACATCTGATGAATCATCCTATCCTCCCAATTCTACTTGTACAGTGTATCTTTCCATTCTGATTGCTCAGAACTTTACTGCTTTTTGCCTGGAACCTTGTCTTCAGTCTCTTTCTCCTCCAATCTACCTAGGTAATATCACTTCCAGAATCAGATTTTTTTCATCAGTATCTATGATCATGTTACTCCCTCATCAAAAAGTTTCATTGGCTCCCCGTTATCTAATGAATTAAGTCTGAAATTCGAGACCTTACATTCAAGACCCTTCTTTCTTTATACTCAGGATCCCTACAGACTTATACTGGATTATAGACAAAATTCAATCACTTTTTAACTATACATTTGTCTCCCTTCTCTCCTCCAAGTCTCTACTAGTATTTTTCTCTCTACCTGGAATAGCTTCGCTCCCTATTTCCTGCTATTAAAATCTTATATATAATTCAAGTCCTAGATCAAATGCTATTTCCTTCATGAATGAATGAATGATTTTCTTAGCCAGTTATCAAATATCCCTTTCTTTGTAGCTTCTCCTCCCCACAATACTTTCTTTAAACCTCATATTTTTTATATTCTTATTAATATTATTAAGTTTAGAGGTTATTTATTTATAATATTATTTAAGTAATATTATTTAATAATAAGTAATATTATGTAAGTAATATTATTTAGTTTAGAGTTTAAGATTTCTCATTAGATCTTTTGTCTTCTATATTAGTACTTATACTTGGCTTTTCTTAATGTTAGCTAGAGGAAGCTGTGGCTCAGTGCTTAAGAGCACTGGGTCTGGCATCAGGAAGATCTGAATTTAAATGTGGCCCCAGATACTTCCTAACTCTGTGCCCTGGGCACTTAAACTCTGATTGCTCAATAAAGGGATCCACTGGATCCACTGGAGAAGGAAGTGGTAAACCACTCCAGTATCCTTGCCAAGAAAACACCATGGATAGCTTATGGTCCATGGGATCACAAAGAGTTAGACATGACCGAATGACACAAAAACAATATCAATGACAAAGTTAGGCTATGCTTCATTAATCAGTATTGCTGCTCCTATATTATCTTTTAAGGGCCATATCATTACCATGTTGCCTTTTCTGAATTATGGCAGGTTTGCTGTTTTTATAACATATCATTATTTATGAGTCAGGCCTGCAGTCAAAAAGCCTTGAGTTCAAATTTAGCCTCAGACACTTATTAGCCATGTGGCGTTGGATAACTCACTTAACCCTTTCTGCCTCAGTTTTTTCATCTGTAAAATGAACTGGAGAAGGAAATGATGAATGACTCCAATGTCTTTGCCAACAAGTTCCTGAGAGGGGTCACAAAGAGTTAGGACTGCAAACAATTGAACAACAGTTAAAAAAAACCTTAAAATACTACATTAAGCCTAGCTATAATGTTCAAGTCTTTAATTTTAAAAGATGAGAAAATGAAGCCCTTAGAGGTAATGTGAGTCTTCCAATGTTACATATTTAATCAAAGGATGATAAAACACTTATTATTTATGAATCTGGCTCTTCATTAAACAATGTGCCTACCCTATTTACTCAAAATAAACCATATCAAGTTATCTTGTAGCCTAGGGGTCAGCAAAGTTAGGCTCATGAGTCAAAGCCAGCCTACCACCTGGTTTTGTATAATTTGGGAGGTAAGAATGGTTTTTACATTTACAAGTACATTTGCACTTAACAAATTACATTTATAAAAATTATTATCCTATGTACAACTATACAAAAATGTTGCTGTAATTTGTTGACTCCTGTCTTAGTCTACTCTTATTCCAGTCTTCTGCACCATATTACCTCCCCAGAAGCTGTGCTTATGAGTGTCCTTATGGAATTTGTTTTGAATTCCATGATATGTTTTCCCCATTTCAGCTTGTTAGAAATATAATACTTTATTATAATAATCTCATTCAAACTTCACATCAATCTTTTTTCCTAGTTAATAGAAATTTGCTAAATAAAATAATGGTTTATAATTCGTTGTTTCTTTTAGTGATATATTCACTGCCCTCCCCCGCTTTTTTTAGCCCTGATAAGTATATTTGTGTTCTACAACATGGTTGTAGCCAATTCATTCTTGACATCTCAGCTATTCAGCTGATTCCTCTCTATGAAATCTAACCAATCTAACCTGATCTTCCCATCTGAATTAAAGTAATCTATTCATACTCAGATGTCTCATAACATTTTTTGTCCCTCATGTATAATTATAGTATTCAAATTTTATTAGAATAACACTAATCGCTAACATTTATGTAGCGCTTTAAGATTTGACTAGCATTTATGTACCATTTTCCATCTCTACTCCTAGATTGTAGACCCCTAGAGAACACGGTGTGTGAGTTATTCATCTTTGCATTTCCTGGCTTAATTGGTATTCATGTTTAATTGAATTGGAAGTGTTTTTTTCAAGTGGCAAAGAATAAAATATTGAAGTCAATTATCAATTTAAAAAAACCCCAAACCTTTACCTTCTCTCTTAGAATTGACATTAAGTATCAATTCCAAGGCAGAAAAGTAGTAAGGGCTAGGTAATTGGGATTAAGTGACTTGCCAACGGTCACACAGCTAGGAAGTGTCTGAGACCACATTTGAACCCAGGTCCTCCTGACTTAAGGCCTGACTCTCTATCCACTGGGCTACCTCGCTGCCTCAAACAATGTTCTCTTCTAAGAGCAAATATGCAAAAAGTTTCATTGGCAAGAGAATGCTGAGGTCAGCCAGGACACCAAAGGATCATAGATTTAGAACCAGACAGAACCTTATAGAGTGTCTGGTTCTATCCTTTTACTTTACAGATAGGAGGAAGTGAGACCAAAGGAGATTAAATCACCTGCCCCAAGTCATACAAATGATAAATTAGTAACAGAGCCAGGATACGAACCCAGGTTCTTTGACTCCAAATACTGCAATCTTCCCATGTTCCCACATTGCCTCTATCAAAATCCTATAATCTAAGCAAGTGATCTACTTGAAGGACCAACAAAGAAGACAAATTAAGACATCTTAAGCATTTTTTGGCATGGTTGTATTTATGTGATGCTAATGTCATTTCAAACTCCAAATTAAGTTTAAAGTTTACAGAGAAACAAATAGTGTTTGACTCTTGGGATAGATATAACAACAAAAATAACACAAGTAGCCTATTGAATAGTTCCATTAGTTGAAATTATGAAATTTAACAATTGTTGAACATTATGGATCAAATCTGAGCCATGGTTAAAATATACATATAAACCAGGTTGATTTCACTTTGTCCTTAATATTCTAGAAATCACTATTTTATGTCAGACTGCTTAATGTTAGTGTTAAACAGTCAGTCAAGAAGTCAAATTTAACTAAGAAGTCAGTTATTTACTTAATGTTAATAATACCTAAATAATATTTGGCAGGTATCTTTTCTCCATTTAGATTCACAGAACAACTTCAGTTTAGGTAAAATTTCAACAGCAGACACTAGGTAGGATGATCATACAACACCACAGAAACAGATATTGTGATGGAAAGTACCTTAGAGAGTCAAGCTAGTATGATTCATTCATTTTGCAGGGGAGGAAGCTGAGGTTCAGAGACATTATATGAGTGTTCAAGGTCACGCAGATTATAAGTAGCACAGAAGAATTTTGAATCCAGGCCTTCTGGTCAAAGCCCAGTGTTTGAGACTAGATTATTTCTTACTTTGCCTGATAACGCATTAGATATTTGAAATTACAGTTTTGTATGAAACTGCTCTTTGCTTAGTTTTGTCAAAAGACATCAGGGAAATATTCAAGATATGATTTAAATATTATAAAAGTCAAATCAAGATTAAAATGTCTATTAGAGATAGTCTATAACAGTCTTGTTCATTCTCCTCTGTTACAGTAAAATGACAGGACTGTTTTTTTATGAAATTTTGCTTTTGTCTTAAAAAGATAATATTAACTCTAATTTTCTTTAAATGTAAGTATATTCAATAGATGAGCATTTTCTTATATTTATAGCAGTCTCAATTCTTTGCTCTACAGATTGCTCTCATGTTGTAGAGATTTTCCAGGAAATTTGGTTTTAAATCAAATTTTTGTAAACAAAATCTGAATCTCTCATGATCTAGTTGCTGATACAGTGGTAACACTAGGAGTTGAGCACACCATGATACTTGCAGTAAATTACACTCTTCATTTAACAATCCAGATTTTCATTTAAATGATGTAAGCACTTTTTGGTACTATATTGAAACTGGATCATTTCTTTTCCTTTTGGCTACTTTATTGAATCCACTGGCTATGTGCTAAAAACCAATAAAAATTCTGTTCTGAAGAGGAAAAAATATACCTTTCATCTTATAGCTCTGTTAAAGAGATGCTAAGTTTGATGAAAGAGGATTTAGGTAAATTCAAAGAATAGAAATATCAACTTGGAAGGCTATAAGGAAGCACATGGTGGTTCTAGTGTTGTTCCCCAGTGATTTGTACTTGGCTTTGGGTTACTGAATGTTTTTTATCAAGGACTTGAATGAAAGCTCTTAAAGACAGCTCATCCAATCACAAATGACCCAAAATAAGGAGGAATAACCAACACATTTACCAATGAAGTCAGGACTTTAAACATATTGTAAGCCAAATCTAATAATATAAAATTTAGTAGGTACAAATGTAAAATCTTTCATAAGGGATTTAAAAAATCAACCTCCTAAATACTAAAAGTGAATGATAATAGTTCCTCTGCAAAAATTCTTAGGATCATATCTGTAGTCCTCATAGTTCAGTGAATTCAATATTCCATTTTACTGAAGAAGAAACAGATACCCAGAAAGTTTAGTTGATGACTAAGTTTACTCAGTTAGTGGCAAAGCCTGAATTTCAAAGCAAAATCTCTGACCTCTAAATGCAGGACCCTTTTCCTTAGCATGTGTTGCATTCCCTAAAAATCTGGGAATTTTAGTGGACTGAAAGCTCAGAGTGAGATAATAGTTTACCATGGTAATCAAACAAGGTACCTGAAACTAAGGTAATTAAAAGAGAAACATAGAGTCTGGGTCTAGGGAGGTGGCAGTCCTGCCATTCTTTGTCCTGGTCAAATTATTTCTGGAGGATTGAGCTCAGTTCTAGGGACCATATTTTGGGGTGGACATGAATTAGCTAAAAATAGTATAGAGATGAGATCATAAAAGCAAGTGCTGGAGACAAGTCTTGTATAGCCCTTTCATATAACAGATGAAGAAACTGAGAACAATGGAAGTTGTTCATACATACATACTCATAGGGAGGTTTTGAAATGAGGTCCCTTAATTTTTTGCTCCTTTGAATTATGTTACAACTAGTATAGCAAAGGGCATCATCATCTTGCCATCTGAAGATTGATTAGAAGAACTTTAATTGTTCATTATGGAGAAGTAAAAAATTATGCAATGACAGAACAGCTATCTTCAAATATCTGAAAGACTCATATGGAAGAGTAATTAGATTGATCTGCATGATGTCAGAAAGTAGAATTAAGAACAAGGAATGAAAGTTGCAGAGAGAAAGATTTAGGCTTGATATAAGGAAAAAAAACTTCATGAAAATTAGGGCTATCAAAAAGTAGAATGACTCAATGGGTTCCTTGTCATTAGATGTCTTCAACTATGGACAGGATGACTATTTATTGAATGTGCAGTAGAGACAATTATTGTCTATAGCTAGGAGGTGCAGTGGATAGAGTACTGGATCTAGAGTTAGGAAGACCTGATTTCAAATCTGACCTCAGATACTTAAAAGCTCTTTGACACTGAGTAAGTTACTTAACATAGTTTGCCTCAGTTTCCTCATCTGCAAAATGAGCTGGATAAGGAAATGGCAAACCATTCCAGTATCTTTGCCAAGAAAACCCCAAATGGGATTAAACAGAGTCAGACACAGCTGAAATGACCAGACAGCAGTAACAATGTGGCCCCTGAAATCCTTTCCAACTCTGGGATTCTGTGATACTAGAAGCTGATGTTAGTAGTTGCTAATTGACGAAGAAATAGAGTTAGGGATGACATTTAAGATTTTGTTGGTATGGGAAACTTCCAGATGAGTAAAACCCTTCTACCAATATAACTTCTCTGCAACTTAGCTGTCTATATAGCACTAAGAAGTCGGATAACTTGCTGAGGGTCACAGAGCCAGTGTGGTACTTGAATCCATATCTTCTTTGTTCCTGGGGAGAGCTATACCATTGACTCCTCTAAACTGAAGTCATTTTCTAAAAGTAGAGGTATGTACTATATTGATAAAGGGCAAATTTGGAGTGATTTTTACATTTGTATTCCCAAACTGCTGAATGATGCTGAAGAAAGTCACATCACCATATTAAATAAACCCACTTCAAATTACATTTCCAAATTTCACTGGGATCTTTACCTGTAGATTTTATCAAGTTCCTCCCCTATTGAATAAACTCACCTTTTTGCCTTTCAGATAAAATAGGAACTCTCTTGTTTGCCCTTTAAAACCCTTTATAATGTAACCTCAAGTTATCTTTTCAGTCTCTCTCTCTCTCTCTCTCTCTCTCTCTCTCTCTCTCTATATATATATATATATATATATATATATATATATATAGACTATAAAGTTTGAGGGGATATATATATCCCCTCAAACTTTATAATCTAGACAAATTGACCAATCTGTTCCTTACATCCCACTCAGAGTCTTTGCCATTCACTAGGCCTCTTCCATTCATGTCTAGAATCCATTTCCTCCTCATTAGCCCACCTCCAAAAATTTCTTAGTGCCTTCAAGTCACAGGTCTCCCTTCTACATATAGGCTTTTCTGATCTACACAAGTGTTAGTGCCCTCCCTTTCCCTAAACACCTTGTATTGTATTACTTTTTATTTATTTTGCACATTTTATTCTGTATATGTAACTCTCTGTAAACTTAAAAAAAAACACCATTTCCTTCTGTCTTATTGATTCTAAAGCAGAAGAGTAGTAAGGGATAGGCAACTGGGGTTAAGTGACCTTCCTGGGTCACATAATGAAATGTCTTGAGACTGGATTTGAATCCAGGATCTCCTGTCTTTATGTTTAGAACTCTATCCACTGTATGACCTAGATGCCCCTTTCTGTGTGCACGTTCTCTCTGTGAATTCTCTTAGAATAGGAATGGTTTAATTGTTTGGTCCAGAGTTATAAAGTTCGGTCTAGAGTTATAAAGTCCAATGTTATAAATCTTTGTTGACAGTTTCCCCCTACATTTTGCTAAGCTTAGCTTATCCTCCTGCCTTTAGAATTAAGAGAACCCCCATTCTTCCTTATCCTAGTTCCCCTCTTCTTCCTGATTTTATGAAATATTACAACAATGTGCCTTGTAAAGTTTGACCTGAAGTTACAGCTAAAGAAGGCAAACTGAGAGGGGGAAAAAAGTTTTGTTTTGTTTTAAAGTCCATCAGGGAAGAAATAAGAGAGAGAACTCATTAACAGGCAGGGTAGAAATAAACAATATCTAGTACTGAATGACAAGTTGCTGTTGGGAGGTTAATGCCAAAAGGAAATAAGTGAATTCAAGGAATACAGAAACTCTCTGAAGTTAGGGATAATAGATAGCATCACATATTTGTACAATCTTGGAGCTTCAAGAAACCCTAGAGATTGTCTATTCTCTCACATACCTGAACAGGAAGTCTTTGTAAAACATTCCCCATAAATTACCATGTGGCCTATTTGAAAGCCTCCACTGATGAGGAACCCATTTCCTCCCAAAGCAGCTGATTTCACTTTCGGGTAGCTCTGTTAGAATATATTATTTTTCCCCCTTTGAATGAGCTAAAATTAACCCATTTGCAACATTTACCTATTTCTCCTACTTCTGGCTTCTAGGGTAAAACAGATTAAGCCTAAAGCCTTTTCAACAAGACAAGCCATCAATTGTGATGTCCTTTCTGAATCTCCTCTTCTCTAGTTCCAAATCCCATCACTACTCTGTTCATCTTCTTTAGATCATGCTTTCCCATTGCCAAAATTGTGTCTGGAACAATAATGAGATACTGCCTGACCAGGACAGAGTATATAACAGAACTATTATCAACTCCTACTTTTGTAATGCAATCTTTATAGTATTAGTTGCTTAATTTTTTTTTAAATAACCATACCTCACAGTTGAAACATAATGAGCTTCCCATCCACTAAAACAATAATAGTTTACAAATACATATATAGTCTTAGGTTTTGCAAAGTGATTTACCTACATTATTTAATTTAAGCCTTTCAGCCCAAGTCCTCCCCTGTTCTTGTCTTATCCTAATATGGCATTAACCCAAGGTCCTCAAGGCCTTTTAGATAAATTCAGTCTCTAGTTAAGTTTTGCTAAACTGAAGAGGCTTTAATATGGGTCTGGTGATAGTGATGCTGATTTCCCAAGGAACATCCTAGCTAAGTTCAGAGGATCTCATCACCACATTGACTAAAAGGTAATGCATTTTTTCAGTCACCAGAACTCCCAAGTACTATTTATTAAGTCATAGCAGGGTTGTACTCAGTATTAACAAAAGGAATATTCAAGTCAATCAGATTATAAAAAGTATGAATATTGATAGGAGCAACAACACTCTGAGGTAGATAATCCAAGAGGTATTGTCTCCATGTTGTAAAGAAAGAAACTGAAACTCAGAGAGGTTAAATGACTTTCTTTAGATTACATCCAGTAAGTAAGAGAGCCAATCTCTCTAACTAACCTAACCAAGTGCTTTTTCTACAATACGTTAAGGCCTTCCTTTCTTCCTTCCCTCAAAAGAATAAGTTTTAATGGTGAGGCAAAATCTAATTATAATAATAATTGTAATTATTATTATTATTAGTAATAGCTAGCATTTACATAGCACTTCAAAGTTTGCAAAGAAAGTTTGCAAAGTAATCTAATTTTATCCTCACAAAACCCTGGGAAGTCAGTGTTATTATTTTGCCCATTTTACAAATGATGAAACTGAAGCATAAGAAATAAGAACAGTAAAGACTCTGTTAAGAAAGGAAACCTATACATATCACGGAAATCTGAGAAAGTACAAGATTTTTATATTGCTCCCAAGTTTCCAATATAGACTCTATTCTTTCTTTTGTTGTTTATTCAAACTGTACTTTAGAGTGAAACCATGAATACCCCTTGATCCAGTGATGCCCCTTCTATAACTATACTTCAAAAAGATGAAAGAAAGGAAAAGGACCAATATGTACAAAAAATATTTTTGGCAGCTCCTTTTTTTGTTTGTTTGTTTGGAATAGCAAAGGACTGGAGACTAAGAGGGAACCAGGGGAATGGCTGAACAAATTGTGCATATGAATGTAATGAATACTAGTGTGTCATAATCAGTGATGAAATTCATGGTTCAGAAAAACCTGGGAAGACCTCTCTGAACTAATTCAGAATGAGGTAAACAGAACCAGAATAATAATAGAAACATGTTAAAGATTAAAACAACAACAACAAAAACTGTGAAAGACCTAAGATCTCTGATCAAGTCAATGATCATGATTCTAGAGAATTAATAATGATCTGTGTTAACTCACCTTCTGATAGAGAGATAAATATATTCAAAATGCTGAAGGAGACATGTATTTTTGGACATGGATACTATGGAAATGCATTTTGTTTGAATATTAATATTTGTTATGAGAGTTCATTTTTCTTTTAAATCTACAGAGGTGGGGGGAATGCATGTTAATTGAAAAATAAGATAAATGTAAGATAGTATGTATGGGGTTTGTGCCCTTGGCCATTTCATATATATATATATATATGCACATATGTATGTATTTATATAGATATGCCTAAACCTATCCTATTATAATGTAAGTTATTTATTATAAAAAAGATGAAATTATGAAGCATTCATTAATTTTGGAATATCAAAAGCTCATGTAGATAGTGACATATTCAATATGAATAGGGGAACACATGGAAATAGTTAAGAATCACTGACCTTTAAAAAAAATTAACCCTTGAAGAACTTAAAACTATGAAGCAAATGCCAGAATCTAATAGACTAGATTATTGCAATCTAAATTGCAATCATTTTTCCTATGTCTGTATATGCCTTGGTGTCATGCTTACATTTTTCAGAAGTGTTCAACCTTTCTTCTTTTTTTGTTGACATTTATAACAGCATTTATACAGTGTTTTAAGGTCCACAAAGTGTTTTCCTTAAATTGTTATCTTACCTGATCGTCACATTAGCTCTGTTATATAGGTGCTATCATTATGTCAGTTTTACAAATGAGGAAACTGGGGCTTAGGTAAGTTAAAATTAAGAGTAATACAGTTATTGTGTGAGACAGGATTCTATCTCATGTCTTCCTGATGCTAAAACCAGTATTAATTAAGACTAGTTTTAATATAACTTTAAACAAATATATCATCATTTTTTATTCCTAAGAATTTAACATGTATTCAGTTCAATGTTTCATGGCATTTAGACTAGAAGAGCAATTTAGAAGACATTCCATTGAACCACTCTCAATATACAGATGAGGGACATGAGATCTACAGAACTGATGTGACTTGTCCAATGTCACATAGGTAGTAAACATAAGAATATGGTTTCAAACCCAGGACCTTTGACTATAAACGCAGTGCCAACTCTATTACATTTTATTTTATTTATTTGTTTTTTATTTTAAACCCTTAACTTCTGTGTATTGGCTCCTAGGCAGAAGAGTGGTAAGGGTAGGCAATAGGGGTCAAGTGACTTGCCCAGGGTCACACAGCTGGTAAGTGTCTGAAGCCAGATTTGAACCTAGGACTTCCTGTCTCTAGGCCTGACTCTCAATCCATTGAGCTACCCAGCTGCCCCTCTATTACATTTAAAAAAGAAAAATACCCTTTATAAAACTCAAACTTTTATCCTAATATTATTAACTCTACACTAATCAACTGAGGCAATCCATTCAGCTAAACCCATCTGGGTTATGAAAATTATAACTTTGTGACATAAATTTGGACATATCTATATCAAGTTCATTTATCTAGAATAAGAAAATCTCATCAAAATTGTGGATTTTAAAATAGTTTCAGAACAGTTGGGGGAGAACACATTTGTATTTATTTGAAAGAATCCTTTGCAAATGAATAAGGTTAAAGGAGACATTTAGTCAATTAAACAGATAATACTATGATTCCATGGTACGCTCAGCTGAATAATAATTAGTTATATAAAAATGTCTTGTTAAGTACTTTATATTATGGCACATTTAAAACTATCAAGTCTTTTAAGGTATTTTTTACAACTGGAGGTTGTACAATACTTTATTCCTCATTACTAAATTGCTTTGAATATTATCTATACAATGCAGTATAAGGCATACACATGTACAGAAATATGTAGCCAAGTTTTAATAATAAAAAGAATAAAAGAGAATGGTTTTAAAAAAAACTACCCAGCCTCCTGTCACTGTGACTGGATTAAATATAATTAAAACAGCTTCAAAACACAGCCAAACCCAAAGATATGTAAGACTGTATTGTGAAGAAAATGACTGCCAAATTGTAAGCCAAGAACAGATTGGTGACTTAAGAACTTTAAAATTAGTTCTAAAGTGTTGGTTCAGTAGTTTGCCTCATAATAACCTGTTGTTACAACACCTTCCCCTAAATACTACAGCATAACTAAAAATTGCATAAAATTCTGTTAAAATGTGAAAGCATGGACCCTGTGGTTGTTTTATGAACACCCTGGTTATAACTAATGATACTGTCTTCAAGAGCAACTACATAGTGCAACTAAATCATTTAGTACTAACAATGAGATGCCCGGCACTCATGAATTGAAGGAAAGTATGTTTCATTAGACAGATAAGAAAGTCCAGATGTATAGATGGGCACCTATATGTAATTTGTCTAGTTCTATAAATGAATTGGCAAACAAGCATAATGATAGGCAGCAAGTATCTGTACTTATAAAAACCTATTCAAGGAGAATAACTTTACTTCAACAAAGTCCAACAGCATGTGCACAGACCCATGAAAGAAATTCCAGGTTCCACCAGACCAATGTTCCACTATAAGTGAAGACCTACAACCTCTCCTTGGAATTCTACCATGTCCTCTCCAGCAAGGCTCTGCCTAAAGAAGTACTTTACTACCTTGTCCCAAGCAAGGAGCACTTAGCAGAATTGAGGATGTCAGTGTGGAAGCCCCTCCTCCTCCTCCTGGCCAGTCATCTCCGCTTTGGGTCTTTTGAAAGACATCTCTCCACCTTCCCCTCAGAAAATAAGAATGAACTGACACAAATATCGTTTCCCCTCTTCTTCTCTCCCTCCCTCTCTTCAAGTGAAAACTCTGAAGTGGGCAACAAGCTCTAAAAAACTGAAAACCCCGGCGACCCTCAACCTCAACCCCAACCCCCCACCTTTGCCCTCTTAGCCATTTGCCTTGACACCGCCGTGCATTGAAATACTGGGAACCACTGCTTACCACTGCGGCCAGGGAAATAAACCCATCCAGCATTTCCTTGTAAACACTCCTCGGTCAGTTTCCCTAAGTGAGGAACATCTTTCAGTGGGGGCTTTGAGACCCCGACTCCTAAGCCACTCTCCCTCCCGCCTGGCCTCGACGAAGGAGAGACGCCAAAACAGTAATAACAAGGATGAGGAAAAGAATCGCTCGATACCTCCAGAGCTGCTCCTTTGGCTGCCTTCTCTCGGCGGTGGCCGATGCCACTGCCACTGCCGCCGCCGCCGCCGCTGCTGCTGCTGGGAGGGCTGTCTGGGTGCTCGCTGCTGCCACTGGGCGCTGATCAGCTGATATTTACCTGTGAGGTAATGCACACTCTGTAAGGTCATCATCATGCAGCAGCCCCTACCGAAGCCAGCCCAGTGCGGAGCCCGGGAGCTCCGGGGAGAGCCCAGTTCACGTTGCCGCCGCTCCCCACTCAGCTGCCCGCTGCCCGCCCCAGTCGAAGGGGGTGGGGGGAAGGAATGCTGCATCGCAGAGGCTGCAGCTCTGGGCACATGCTTAGGACTCGCTTGGGCTAAAAGCCAGCGGCACAGGTGGGGAAGCCCTGTTAAGTGGGTGTTTTTTTTTTTTTTTTTGGTGGGGGGGGGGGTGAAGCCTACCCTTCTCCTCCCTTTCCCTCCCCCCATTCCTGCTCAGCTTCCACTGTTTACTTTGCCTCCTTTTGCATTGCCCTTCCTCCTGCCTCAGTGCCACTCTCCACCACCTCTTCCTCTCCTCCCGGTGTTGGTGTCAGTGACTGCTGCTGCTGCTGCTGCTTTTGCTGCTGCTGCTGCTGCTGCTGCGGTCCCTGCGCAGCTGTGTAATGCACGTCATGAGCACCTCCCGATTCACAGAGCCTCTCTACGGCGAGCCGGGGGCAGCGTGCACCGGCTCAGCCCGGGCTTTACGCCCACTCCGCTACACACTCACATACACACACCCCTCTCTTCCCATCCCAACCCCCACCCCCTGGTCCTTACCCGTCCCCCTTGTCCCCCACCACCACCCCCTCCAGGCTCCCCTCACCACCGAGCTGCCTCCAGAGCTGTCATCCGACATGGGGGGAAAGAGCTTTTCCACACACCTTCCAAGGAACCGGCTTGCTGAGCTCAGTCAGTCCTCGAGACTCGCCAAACTCTTAGAAGGTGTCCACTTGTGAGTGTGTGTATGTGTGTGAGTGTGCATGTGCTTGAGGTTGGGGAAGGATCCCCTTTCTTATTATTTAATAATGTCAGAAGTGCCGGGGCTGCTCCCAGAGTTGTGGGTCATGTGGGCTCAGCAGAGGCTGGCTGCTGCCAGTACCAGGGTTTCCTGAGGATCCTGAAACTATGATCTCATCCTCCTCATCCCCCCTCCTCCCTGCCCGCGCACACATACACATACATACACTGCATGCACTATCTTCTCTCTTGGACCTAAATATCTCTCTAGGGAAATGCAGTGTTCACTCTTTTCACTGGGAAAAGCCTTCAGGATGAAGAATTTTTTCTCTTTCAAGGATTGATTTATTGGCTTTGTTTATTTTCTTTTATAGTTTAACCACACACGTGCTGAGCTGAGAAGTGCCCATCTACAAAATTTAAAAATAAAAAGATTCAGACCTGCATCTTGACCCAAATTTTCAATAGGGAACCTAGGACTCCAACTAATAGCTCTATTTCAAAGTAAAGGAGGAATAAACAAAACCCCATACTCTAAATAGCACAACCATAATAATGCTGGGAATTTCTATAGTGGGGCTCTTTAACAAGCTGAAAGCATGTCACAAACATTACCTCATTTATTTGCAGAGAATCTTTGCAGGGGAGAGGGATGGTAAGGCAGTAGCACTGTCTGCATCATATAGAAGAGGAAAATGAGGTATTTGGAAGTTAATTGGCATGTCCTTGGTTCCATGGTGAGGCAATATCTCAAAAATAAATAAATAAATAAATAAATATGTATTGAGCACCCACCCACTGGGTGTATTACCATCATCAATTACACTGACTATGAGAGTTGGTTACAGAACACAGAGAAGACACTATTTCTGCCCTTGAGATGTTTATAAGCTCACCTAAAGAGGACAGAGGAATTAGCCACTATAGTTTTACCCAAAGCTGTTTCAAATCTCTTATCTAACTCTTCCTCTGTAATTTGCCATTAACATTAAAGGATGTGTGACCTAAGACAAGTCATTTCACCTCTTTTGCATCTCAGTTTCTTTAGGAGGGGTTAGGTTTGGACAACTTCCATGATTTTAGAGTTGAAAATCTATGAATTTAGGATTTCTTTAGATGGATAGATGTACTAGACATGCTCATCAAATAGGTATTTGTTTAATCCATCAATTCACGTGTTTTATTAGGCATTGGCTATATTTGAAACACCATGAAAACTCATGCTGTGCAATTTGGGGGATACTAAGAAATATAAGGCAGTACCCTCCAGAAGCTTAAAATCTAGATGGTCAAGAGAAGACAGATATAGATTACAGGAGATTGAGGTGTCTCACACAGTTCTCAGGAATCCACTAAAATATTCAATCCAACAAACATTTATTCAGTGCCTACTGTGTGCCAGTAATCATGCTATAGGCACCAGGTGCTCTTCAAGCTACTAGACTGAATCTAGATGCTAAGAAAGTCATTTCTCCCTCCACTCACTCCCTAGCTTAAACCCAAGTCAACAGGCATTTATTAAGCATCTGCTGTGTGCTAGGCACACAGCTAAGCACTAAGGATTTTAAAAAAAATGAAAATAGTCATTGCTTTCAAGGAGCTCACAATCTAATGGAGGAAACAATGTGGAAACAACAAAATATCCCCTAAAATAGATTTATATAGTACTAATTGGAGATAATTTATACTAGGAGAAGTCACTAGCATCACTGGGAAAGGCTTCACGAGTCCTCAATCACAGTTAGCAGATTCAACTTGAATCAAGAGCCAGCAAAAGAGTCTGAAGGATAGTCAGATGAAAGGAGAAACAGACGAGAGTAATGTCATTAAGAAACCTAGAAAAAAGTAGAAAGAGGTGATCAATAGTCAAAGGCTAAAAAGTCATCAAGATGGATGAGGTCTGAGAAGTGTGGGGAACCTAAGAAGAGAAGGGAATATTTATAGAGCACCTATTATTACTAGGCACTGAACTAAGTAAGCCCTTTACAACTCTATGAGGTAGATAGTGTTATTATCCCCATTTTACAGTTGAGAAAATTGAAGCAAACAAAGGTGAAGTGACTTGTTCAGGGTCACACATCTAGTAAATGTTCAGACTAGATTTGAACTCTTTTTTGAGTCTTTTTGAGTACTCTATCCACTGTACAATATAACTGCCTAGCAATTTAGGATATTAGATTTAGAAATTAAGGAATTGTTGTTAACTTTGGAGAGAGTGATTTCAGAGAGTTCAGAAGCTAGACTACAGATAAATTACCACTAATATAGTGAAGTATTGAAATCCTGAGTTCACATTCCAGATCTCTTACTAGATGTATGACTAGGGAAAAGTCATTTTATGTCTCAGATCCTATTTCCTCATCGTAAAATAGGGGAAGTAATATTCATTCTACCAACTTTACAGCATTATTGTGATGTTTATTTTTTTTAGCATATAAGGATACACTGTGTTTAAACATTTTTTTAAAGCGCAGTTTTTAAAAACAAGCCATTGAAAAACTCACAGAAAACTATCAAGTATTATCAGAACTTTCTGAGGGTCTCTTGGCAAGTAGTGCCTTTGGCCTAAGGGATCATGAGAATATTCCAGGAGATGGAATTACCACACAAACAGCTGCTCCTATATCCCTAAGGCAGAAAAGAGAAATCAGTGACAAGGTTGGGAACAAGAAAACTGCTCTGAGCTAATCATTCCCCTCCTGAAATCTCCAGGGCCTTTTCCCCTTACCCAGGAGCCAACACCTTGCTGAATCTTTTAGGCAGATAGAAAACTGAGAATGCAATGTAAGCCTGTGAGGTAGCTAAGTGGATGGAATGCTGGATTTGGAGTTAAAAAGATCTGAGTTTGTAGCCTCCTTCAGACTAGCTATATGACCCCAGTCAATTCCCTAAACTTCTCTTTGCCTCAGTTTTATCTGCAAAATGGGGTTCATAATAGTATTTACTTCACAAAATTCTTGTGAGGATCAAATATAATATATGTGAGATGCTTGGTAAATGCCAAAAACTCATGTAGATATTAGATGATGGTGATAATGGCAGTTCTTAACACTCCAGTGTGACATTATTCCTAATCTGACGAGTACAATGAGTAGGATATAATACAATGAAACTTCGAAAGTGTTGCCTTAGAAGCAGATGGACTGATGTGCATTTCCTTTACTTTGGCCCCCTCTTTAAATGTTTGCCCATCACTGCTCTAAGGAGTTTAATTCGTGCCCTTGTTTAATACTTATTTAAGTTACCATGATCTAAATGTCTCATATTCCATTGTTTGCCTAAAACCCTAATCACCAAGCAGGGAGAAGTTTTTTTTTGTTTGTTTGTTTTTCCATTTAAGTTGCTTTTTGCACATCTTTCTTTCAAGTTTTTTTCCTACCTTATTCCCCTCCAGGTACTCTGTGATCCAGTGACACTGTCCTCATGCCATTCCTCAAACAAGACACTGAATCTCTAGCCTCAGTGCACTTTCACCAACTGTCTTTTATACTTAGA
Organism: Gracilinanus agilis; assembly: GCF_016433145.1. NCBI lineage: Eukaryota > Metazoa > Chordata > Mammalia > Didelphimorphia > Didelphidae > Gracilinanus > Gracilinanus agilis. Next base: position 525,965,264 of record NC_058130.1, read on the forward strand.
ATTCTCTCCCTCCTCATCTCTGCCTTCTGGTTTATTTCAAGTCTCATCTCAAATACTCCATTTGTAAGAATCTTTTCATGGTCTCCTTTAATGCTATTGCCTTCCCTCTGAGATTATCTCCAATTTGTTACTTGTATGTAATATGTTCCTCATATTTGCATGGAGTATGTTCCTCATATGTATCAGAGATGGGCGATAGTTTTGTGTATGACTCACAGGGAGACAATAATAGAAATCCCTGGCCTCTTTTCCCACGACCCTTCTCCAACAAAGATTTTTATTCCTACAAGGAGGAGAAACAGGAGGTTTGGGGCCAGAAGTTTGGTTTGGCCACTCTATTCTCTTTAGAGAGAGGAGAGAACCAGGCTAGATTTAGATCTGTCTGATCTCTTAAATAGTTTTAGTCTTGGAGATGTGTTTTTCAGATTCAAGCTAAACTTCTGATTGTTTTGTCTTAATGGAGAAAGGAAGACACAAGCTTTATATCCAAGGCTTGATTGACCCCCTTCCCATCAAACACCAGTTTTACAATGAATATTCATAGCAAGTAGCCAAGATAATTACCCAAGTAGATAGCAAAACAGAAATCAGAGAAAGGCTACATATGAGAAAGATATACCAGAGAATATAGAATGAAGGAGTGCCGCCATTGGTAACAAGGCAACTCAGATCCACTAAGAGGGAGTAACAGATCTCATTCATAGGGGAAAATTCCCTGAAATTTCTAGTGTAACAAGTTGGGATAGTCACATAATGACTTCCAACTCCTCTCATGTCACTTTCTTCCCAGAGTCTCATTCTGTCTCAACCTGAAGTGGAATTGGTGTCATTCATCTTTTCTCTTGAAACTGGAACCCAGAAGTGCCTAAAGCAACTGCAGGGTGGCATGAAACTCCTGAGACTCAGTATTCAAAGAAACTGAAGGATCTGAAGCTCTTCCCTTTTCCTCTCCCATTCTCTCCAATTGCATCCTGCCTCTCATGCAGGCAACAGGACATTGATTACCAATGAAGAGAAAATCCCATACCAATGGGCTTTGAGCCTTGGGTTATATTTAAGATATATATGTGTAATACGTGTATATATAATATTACATATGTATTAATATATATATATCTGTAATGTTACATACACAATATTACACATACATACACATGAAGTGGGAATGAAAAGAAAGGCAGGGTAGGTTCCTGCCCTCAAAGAGCTCACAACCTAATGGGGTGGGGAATACAACACATAAAGAAACTAAAAAGTGAGGGTGGGGTGGGGAAAAGTATACAGCTTAGAGGCATGATGAAGTTCTGTAGCAGGTGGGAAATTATGAGATAGCTACCTAAGTGATCTATTTAAATAGACCTTTCATCTTGTACCTTCTTCATTCATAAGGAGGAACCCCAGAATCAGAGTAACCTGCTCTTTTTTCAAGGATATATATATATATATATGTATATATATATAATATATATATACACATATATATATCCAAAATACATATATATATATATCCAAAACCAAACCAAAGAAAACAACTTCCCATGGTTCACCAACCTAGTGCTGAGCCTCTCCAAATGATCTGGTCTAGTTATTAAACAACAGACACAGAAGTAGTCATCAGACCTTACTCAAAATTTTCTCAGCTTAGTTGGACCTGCCAGAGCTTGTGCTCTGCTGTCGTAGTTTTCAAGAACCAAGTGCCATCTTTATGTCAAGAGGAGGCTATTGAATTATGGCATAGCACAATAGTTTGGCTGTTTTACAGATATAGATCAGAAAATGGTCCAGATCTCCAGTCATCCTGTAATTCAGGGAAATGAGGAAAGAGGAAAAAAAGAGAAAAGGAAATAGGGGGGGAGGGGAAGAAAGGAAATGAAAGAAATAAAGAAAATGAAAGAGAAAACAATGAAAACCAACTGTTATCTGAAGACTAAATACATTAAAATATCCTACCTAAAAAAACCCTCAATAGTCTGAGAAAGCCATGGACCAACATTGTCCAACCTTGGTTCCAAATAGTTGTTAAATGAAAGAATCAATCAATAATCTTTTCTATTCTGTATGATATGATTGTTTTATGAGATTATTTTGATCTTTTAAGATTTACATATAAAATTATGTGTATTTCAAAATAATTATGGAATATAGCTTTAAAAATAACATCTACTTAATTTCATCTATTTTGCTTCCTCATCCCTTCACAAATATCCTTTATCTGAAGCTACCCATAAAAATGTTAACAACATGCCTTGGATTTTCTGAAACTACTCAACCTCCAGAAAAGAAACTGTGCTTTTCAAAAATTTTCCAAAGGAATATCCTTTGTTGGCCTTGAAAAATATGTTCATTACATTTCCCATCCCTAAATACTCCAAGCAGAATTTGTGGATTCCATAAGCTTTTAGTCAAGTTCATCCTTTTTTCCCTGGTTAGATTTATCACAGCCCCAAACTTTCTCATTATCAAAATATTAATGAAGCCTATTATATATTTATGAAATTATCATAAACATAAAGAGGGGTTAAGCATTGAGGACAAATCATATTGTTTTTCCAAAGGAGCTTCTGAGAATAATCTCTACTTCTCTAAAATTCTAGTCAATGTGCATTTACCATGATTCTGTTTTTCACAATAATACAGTGAGAAAAAAGTAATGATGTAGGTAGTTGTGACTGAGATTATACATACCTTCATAGTCTAATAACTTTTTTTGGAAAAGATCTGGAAACTGAAGGAATATCTATCAACTGGGGAATGCCTGAATAAGTTTTGATATATGCTTGTAATGGAATATTATTGTGCCACCTTGGAAGACAAAGTGAGTAGTGAAGTGAGTAGAACCAGGAGAACATTGTACATAGTAATAAAATAATGTATGATGGTCGACTGTGACTATTATGGACAAGAAAAGGATTCAGGACAACTCCAAGAGACTCATGAAAAAAATGGATATCTACCACCATAGAAGGAACAGATGGAGTATGAATACACATTGAAAGATACCATTCTTTATCTCCTCCATGAATTTTTCTCTGATGTAAGTAATATGTGTAACATATATATTTATTACATGATAATATATGAAAGTATAGTAACATATTTATTACATGATAATATATGAAAGTAAGTAACATATTTATTACATGATAATATATGAAAAACATATCATATTACCTGTCTTCTTAAGGATGATAGAGAAGTGGGAAGGAGAAAGAGAAGACGGATTGCAGAATATCAGAAAGGGACTATTGAGAAATTATATTCACATGTAATCTGGAAAAAAATGAAATTTACTAAAAAAATTCTTGAATGGCAGTAATAAGCATGTAGAAAAATAAGGCAGACTATGTAGAAGGAATACTTGTGATTTTAGTGTTATAGGGACCTGGCAGGTGAGGAAATTCTTTTTCAATTAGATCAGTGCCTTCATTCATACTTTTAGAACTTAGAGTTGCCTAGAGTACTGAGGGGTTAACTAATGACCATACACAGCCAGGATATGTCAAAGGCTAGATATAAGCCTTCCTGGTTCTAATTTCACAGCTTGTCTGTTTCTTCATATTGCTTTTCATTATAGGCTAAAGAGTAAGAACAGACATCCTATAATAGTTATGTAATCCTTAGTTCTGTATGCCATAATAATCCTGTGACTTTTATCTAATGCCTCACAGTTTTCAAAGTTCTACTGTATATATGATGGAAAAGTGCAGGGCATGGAATAGGAAAGACCTGGATTCAAATTCTGATAATTAATAGATGTGTGACTTGAGAAAGTCACTACATTTCTATATGTCTCAGAAGTAAGTGAACTTATCTACAGAATTCAAAAATTCAAAATTTCTCCATTTGTTATAACTTATGGTGCTACATATGGATGGTGCTGTGCTGGCTGGGTGGAGAACGTCTGTAACTTCAGTGTTAATGGAGCCAAAATTAGCACAAGTAGGTAGAGAATTGATGTGTTCTGTTGCATCTTGGTCTCAGAGGCTGCATCGAATGCACAATCACCTGCATACAGAAAGCCATGTACCACTGCTCTTTCCGCCTTAGTCTTGACTTGTAAGTCTTTACAAGTTAAATAATTTGCCATTAGTGCACTAGCTGACCTTGATGCCATTTACGTCTTCCTTGAAGGCATCTGACAACACTGTTGAAAACATCATGCCAAAAAGCTTGAGAGCAAGCACACAGCCCTATTTTATTTCACTGGTGTCAGGGAAAACACAAGAGTATCCTCCATTATGCAGAGCCTGTGCAAGTCTGCCATAATGAAGCTGGTGTACAATATTGATGAACTTCTCCGGGCAATCAAATTTTGCCATGATGCTCCACAAGCCCGCATGACTGACAGTGTCAGAAGCCTTGGTCACATTGATCATTTACCTTGTCAATATACTTTCAAGGGAGTACCATAGATGATGGGCACACATTGTCAGATCTAGCTTGGTATTGGGGAGGCTCCCAAAAAATAAGTGTGGCTTATTGGCTGACTACCAAACTGAAGATCTACAAAGCTGCTGTGCTCACTTTATTGTTGTATGACTGTGAAACCTGGACAGTCTACCAGCACCATGACAGGAAACTGAATAGTTCCATTTGAATTATCTTAGGAAGATTCTGAGCATCATTTAGCAAAATAAGGCATTAGACACTGATGTCCTTTCTGTTAAAAAATCTTTATGTTCTGTTTGAGAATTGATACAAATTACCAGATCCAAAGTAGAAGAGTGTTAAGGGCTAGGCAATTGAAATCAAATGACTTGCCCAGGGTCACATAGCTAGGAAGTGTCTGAGATCAGATTTTCCCCTTGGGCCTCCCATCTCCAGGCCTGGCTCTTTTTCCACTAAGACACCTTGTAGCTTTGATATCCTTTCTTGGGCTGTCCTGCCAAGTATTCAGACCCTGCTGCAGACAGCACAACTCCAATGGACTTGCCACGTTGTTTGAATGCCAAAGGTGTGCTTACCTAACAGACTGTTTTATGGAAAACTCACCTAAGTCAAGGACCCATATGGAGGCCAGAAGAAGCAATACTAAGACACTCTCAAGGTTTCTCTGAAGAATTTTGGCATTGATTATGAGGCATAGGAATGGAAGGCATTGGTATAGAACTGTTCTGCAAGGCATGCCCACATTAAAGAGGGCTCTGTTCTCTGTGAGCAAAATAGAATTTCGGTAGCTCAAAAGAAACATGAGATGCACAAATTTAGAGACATCTCCACCACAAATATTCATACAGGCTATTTGTACCTTACCTGTGGTGGAGCCTTTGGAGCTTGAATACTCCAATACAGTAATTTCAATTTAATTCCCTTAGAGTACAAAGGACAACAACCAACTAATATGTCTTAGACAACTTCCTAGTACTTAGTAAGTAAATGAATCATAGATAGATTGTAATTTATATTGGTGGAAGGAGTTCCCATATCTGGATTTCTCCACAATAACAAAATCAAGGTTTCTTTATGTATTCTTGTGTTTTTTTCAAGGTGCTTTCAAATATATTATCTTATTTGAACCTAATGCATCAGAGAGGCAGCCAGTCTCATATAGATGTAATTTTAAGGCTTTTAAAACAATAATTCTTCCTTGTTATCTAGATGCTGAACAGGGAAACATTCACATTTTTAGCCATTGTTTTCCAAAACCCTCATAGATATTTTCCTGACTAGTCAGCACTAAAGATATTGTTCAGAATATTGTACTCCAACCCTTCTGGTAAACAATATGACTAGATAGATTCCTGTGTGGAGAGTGCAACAGTGATTTATAATCCAGGATTTTATACGGGCTATTGGAGTTAAACTAGAGGCTTTAACATGTAGCAGGCTCTAATGGTTTTGCAGCATCTGTGGGAGATTTCTGAAGAAGGGATGGAAGTCTAAATTGAATACCTATATATCAAAAGCACTTTTCTAGCTATGTGGACACTCATGAATGGAGGTTTTTTAAAATTAAAAATGTATTTAGGCCTAATCGCTACACTTATGCATTTAAGAAATAGAGAATACGTCTGAGAGCATACTGGGATTTTCAAATATGTTGGATACTATTTAAAAAGTTAATATATTTTTGTGTTAGCTTATAAAGATCTCTACTTGGTAGAAAATCAGCTTAAATATTCACTAAATCAATATGAACATATTTGTTATCCAAAACCTCACTATAACTTAGTCTATGCAAAATAGGTATTGGGATAGCATGTACCATTGTTCCTTTAGTGTACATAATTGTTATTCAGAAATTATTTATTTAACTGACATAGTAAGAATAATCACCTTAGTTGATGGACCATGTTTTTGTTTTTGTTTTTGAATAGTGGTAAGAATACAGGAGCTTTTTAAATTTTGGAAATGAAGTGATAAAATCATTAAGTATTTATGATGATTATAACTTACTTTAGAAATAGGGTTGGAACATGTCTCCTAGTGTTTTAATGTTCCCATCAATGTATTACACTATGTTGATGTCATAATGAAGTTTAATATTGCATTAGACAAAACTTTCTTAGTTCTATCTTTAAAAAAAATTCAGGACCTATAATTTCATTGATGTATTCCTTACCAAGAAACTATTTATCAATGTGAATTTTACCTGTTTTGAATCTTAGAGTCTTAAAAAGTTTCCTGGGGATGCAGAGAAGTTTAGTACTCACCCTGAGTTCCAGGTCACTGAGGAGACTTGACTCCCAGGTCCACTTGAATCCAAAGGCCAGCTCATTATCCACTATGCAACATTGGCTCTTTCTCCTTTATTTCTAACTAGCCCTTCTCTCTTTCTTTTATTTTTCTTTGGCTCCTTATCATTTTTCATCACCTACCTCAGCATAAATCTCCACAAGGTTCTGTCTTTGGAACTTTTGTCTCTTCACTCTCCCCCTTAGTGATCTCATGCTCATGGCTTTAACTCTCATTTTCATATAGATGCCCTCTACCCCTTTCCTCCCAACCTGTATTTCCTGCCCTGACTTCCATTCTATGCTCCAGAGCCTCATCTCCAGTCACTTACAGAACATCTCCCCATGTATGCCCTACCTAGCAGCATTTCTTTCTCTCAAATCCTTTCCCCCTTTTGATTTCCCAGTTTGTTTCAGTGGCATCAGCATTCATTTACTTGCATATGTTTGAAATCTTGGTGTTACTTTCAATCCTCTACTTTACCTCACCTCTCCTAGACAATTGATTACCAAGTCCTGTTAATTCTACCTTCAGGTCGTTTCTCACATCCATCCTCTCTTCTCTCCTTTGCCAACACTAGGCTACAGGTGCTCATTATCGCTCCCCCCTGATATTTATAGTATTCCCCCTAATAAGTCCTGCCTACACATTCTCTCCTTTCCATATACATCCTTTATAGTGCTTAGCCATATTAATCTTTCTTATTGTGAGGAAAGCATTCTGCAGACCTTGAAATGATATATTAATGTATTATTTGTGAACAGAAGTCAGCCACACTTCTGTTCTTCACTCTCATTTCAAACCCTTTGCCTTGCATTCAAGGTCTTCTACAACTCGACACCATTCTCCCTTCCTAGACTTACTTCATAATATTTCCCTCTATATGTTATATACTGGAGCCAAACACTTTCTCACTTTTCTCCCTTTTGCTCATATTGTTGTTTATGCCTAGAATGTCTTTACTCCCTTTCTTTGTCTATTTAATTCTTATTTTATTTTTTAAAATGTGTTTATTTTTTCAGAATATTATTCAATGCTTACATGATTCATTAATTCTTATTTTAAAGTATGACCCAATAACATCTTTTCTAGGAAGTTTCCTCTGATTCTTTCCTCTTGACCTCTCACACAGAACCTCTTATATGATTATTCCTTAATATTGTATATCATTCCTAGGAGCACCTATGGCTCCAAGGTTAAGAGCACTGCTCATGGAGTGAGGAAGACTTGAATTCAAGTCCAGCTTCAGGCACTTCCTAGCTGTGTGACTTTGGGCAAATCATTTAACCTCTTGCCTAGGAGGTGGCTAAGTGGCTCAGTGGATAAAGTGCTGGGCCTCAGATAGAATGATTTAAACAAGTCCAAATCTGTTATCAGACAATTCCTAGATCTGTGACCTTAGGCAAGTCATTTAAACTGTGATTACCCAACAAAAGGATCCACTGGAAAAGGCAATGGCAAACCATTCCAAAACTCTTGCCAAGAAAACTCCATAAAATAAATAAGAGACAGATACAACTGAACAAATACAACCCCTGCTAGACTGTGAGCTCCATGGGGTCAATGAGCGTACTTTTTCTAAACTTGGTACTTCCTCAAATGCCTACCATAATACTCTGCACATTTTTTGAACTGAATTTAATATTTGTTGAGTGACTAGTTTCTTTATAATTATATTCAACATGGAAAAGTGCATCTTAGCCTTTCAAAGGTTATGTAAGATCAGTGTTGGGCTAATCTATTTATATTCCATTAGCATGTATGAGGCTAAGTACATTGTGTCTGATATTTTCACCTTATTCTATTTTTACTTTTTTACATGGCTGATTACCCTTTGAGTAGACATTGAGTAGACAGTAAATAAGGGTGATGGCACTTAGGAAATGGAAAATTCTCAGTATAGGTAATGACACTGCCAGAAACTTAATTCAGGGGAAGGAATACAATGTTCCTCGTATAACTAAATTGGACCATAAAGATAAGAAAAGGAGAAATAGAGGAAGAGATTTGGGGAAGATGATAATGAAAGAAAATTTAGGCCAGAATGAAGAGATTGGATACAAAGGAGGTCTCATCTATCTTTTCATGGATGGTCATGGCAAGATTTTGAAGTGTGAAATTAAAACAATATAAAAATATGTTTTTTGATGGGATAGTTCTGGTTATGTAATTACTGCTATACTCTAATGGGTCTTTGATTGTATGGATGTGGTCATTCCCTGTGGTGGTACAGATCACAACCTATCCATGCCTGCTTATTCTCTTCATGATTCTTATTTATGTGATCACATAACCCTAACAATATTTATTGGCATACTTTATTTTTTCTTAATTTCACCAGTGATGATCACTGCTCTGTTTGTGTGAATCTGGGCATATCCCACAGTTACCTCATCTGTAAAACAATGATGTTAAACTCAATGACCTTTAAGATCATTCTGTTTCTAAATCTATGCCCCTTTGATCCTATTCCCTTTTGGTATTTAACACTCCACAGAGGATCCCCAGAAGATTATAGAGTAAAGCTTTCACTTAGCGCCTGTTCTTAAGAAAGTAGTAATTTTGTATTAATGAGGGAGATAGAAGACAGACTAATATTCAAGCATCATAATAATTTAAGAATGATGAAATACAATTCAGAAGAGCCCTACTATAGTTTTGACTACTTACTCATTAGTTTATTCATTTTGCCAACTTGGGTTATCAGAGAGTGCTTCCTGGAAGTGATGGCTTTGGAGTTGGGCTTTCCATAATGGGAAAGGATTCAATAGGGAAACATGAGGGGAGAAGCATTCCAGGTATTTGGAATGATGTGAGCAAAAGTACAGAGAAAAGAAAGCATGAATTAGGAAAATAAAAGGCACAAAATTTATGGGATTGTAAATAGATAACTTTGATGTGTCCAATAGATTAATCTAGAAAACTAATAGTTGTTTTTTGTTCTTTGTTTTCAAGGAGGACCAATGACATCAGGGAGTGATGTTTTGACTAATTCATGAATTAGATTTAAGTGAGGCAGAGCTGCAAAAAGTAGTTAGCCTTGGGGGCAGCTGGGTAGCTCAGTGGAGTGAGAGTCAGGCCTAGAGACAGGAGGTCCTAGGTTCAAACCTGGCCTCAGCCACTTCCCAGCTGTGTGACCCTGGGCAAGTCACTTGACCCCCATTGCCCACCCTTACCAATCTTCCACCTATGAGACAATACACCGAATACAAGGGTTTAAAAAAAAAAAGTAGTTAGCCTCACTCTCTCTTCTAGAGTCATCAAACTCTAGTGATAAGACAATGGATATGTCTGCAAAGGTAGGTAAGGGCTAGATTGTGTTAAACTTCTAATGCTGTTAAGAAAGTTGGACTTGAAATAATAAGCAATGAAGAGTTAATGAAAAAATTTTAAGGAGAGAAATGGCATGATTTAAGTGGTTTTAAAAAGACTAATTTGGCAGTTGTCAATAGGATAGATTAGAATATAAAAAGACTGAGAATAGGAAACCAGTTAAGTGAGATAGTTGAGATAGTTCAGGTATGATTAATAAAGTCTTAAAATTAGGTAGTAACTATAAGAAGGAAAGGAAAAGAAAAAAGGGAAGGAAGGGAAGGACAAGACAGAGGGGAGATGGTGAAGAAAAAATCTGATGTAGGGGTGAATGAGAATTAAAGAAAGAAATTATAGAATAAAAGAACAAGAAGAAGGGGAAAGAATGCATATAAGTAGGGAGAAATAGAGACATTTCATAGTTCTATCATGACTGCCTGTGTCTAAAAATTCTTCTGAATTGGCTGCTATAGGAACAATGAAATATTACCTCTTCTTTATCCCTCCAGAATAAAAGAGAGATGAAAAGAGAGGAAAGGAGGGAAGGAGGGAAAAGTGAGAGAAAGAGAGAGAGAGAAATATAACATCCCTACCAGCTATAATTTCTGAAATTCCTTTCAAAAGGAGAAAATTTTTTTTCATTTCACAATTCAAAATGACTTAAATGCAAATGTTCTGATAATAAATATCCACAAATTAAAGAAAAGTGTGTAAATTTAAAAAGTGTTTTTTAAGTGTCAGTCATTGTACTAATTGCTGGGGATACAAATACAAAATGTAAAAAAAAAAGTCCCTGCTTTCGAGGAGCACATATTTTAACGGGAGAAGGCAATACAGAACTGTAAAGAGAAGGAAGAAAAGGAAATGTGTGCAACAACATTGTTCAAAAATATACAGGAAAAAATGAGGAGGCCTGATTCCAGGCAAGAATAAGGAAACCACTTACCTATTAGAACCCAGGGTCCCAGGGGCACAGACTGAGTCACAGTGGGGAGGAAGATGACGATGCTGTCCAAAGTGCAGGTGGCATGTTTAGAAGTGGCCCAGAAGATGTAAATGATTAGTCTCAAATCTTTCCCTGAGAACAGATTTTGATGGCAGGAGAGGGAGAGGAGAAAGGAAAAGGACAGTTTGGGGCCATTATGAAATGGAACACTGAACAATTTTCTTTAGAATTGGCCGTGCTTTCCTCTATCTCATCATTTCCATTACCCTAACCCCTAAGTCATATATATGGTCTAGGACAGTGATGGGCAAACTACAGCCCACGAGCCAGAAGCAGCCCCCTGAAATGTTCTGTCTGGCTGAGTGACATTAATCCTAATCTGAAGAATACAATGAGTAGGATACAATACAATGAAACTTCGAAAGAGTTGCCTTAGAAACAGACTGACAGATGAGCATTTCCTTTCCTTTGACCCCCTCTTTAAAAAGCTTGCTCATCGCTGGTCTAGGATATCACAAATACATGTATCTAGGGACATTCCTATAGACTTCACACTTTTAGAGATGTACAATTACATACATAGAATGAACATACATTTTAGAAACCTTTATTAGAAGTCACATATTTGGAACATAATTGTCAGTCTCTGATGAACAATTATCCATTTTTCCTTGGATAAGGAATCTAATTAGAAATGAATGGAGCTTTGCCCCAGTGCATTGGGTTGGGAATTTTCCAATTGTATCCCTGCTCTTTATCACATAGTCATCCTCAGATTGCCACTGTCAGAATCCTATTATCTTGCCACTCATTTCTTGAGACTTCTTTTTTCTTTCGTACTTCTCTCCAAGCCTAGCCTCCCTAGGGCTGGTCTTTCTGGGGAATGAATATCTTTTGTTCCTAGCACAGCTACATCACATTCACCATTTTTTCTTGAGACTGTCTTTTATATTGCCAACTCCTCTTCACCCTGTAAAATGAGAAAGTTGGACTAATGACTTTTGATATCTCTTTTAGCTTGAAATCAATGATTTTGCACTCCATGCTGTTTTGCCTAAAACAAAAGAATTCCTTTTATAGATAGTTTTAGAATGTAGTTACTTTGGGTTTTTTCTTTATCATCCCAACTATAATGAGCACTGGATGAAATGACCGAGAAAACAAAAGTTTGATCTTCTGAACATATTAGTTTATGAACAATGCATGCTAATTGCCTAACAAATCAGAACCAGAACCCTTCCTCAGCTCAGGTCTGGGCCCTAAATACAAGGGAAGACAGACTTTTATACATTGAAAACAATAAAATAAAGTCAAATAATTAAAAAGAAACAATACAGCATTAGGTAATCTTATTTCTAATTGGATGAAAGATTTTGAACTTTTTAGGTCAGCCTGGGGAGAGTAGACAGGTATAATCCCCAGAATTCAGAAAAGGAGGTATCCCACTCCTCCCCAAGTATTTATAAACAAAGGAATATGGAAATAATAACTGATTGATCAATGTGGGACCAGTTTTCAGACATAGCTTGCTTGAGAATTACAATTGTGAGAAAACTCTATTATTAATCACAGGATCTGACTGCATTTCTGGTCAACATAACCTTCATTAAAGGCCCCTAAACAGCAGGTATAGGCGGTCCAATTTCTCAGTCACACAGAGGTAGGTTAAACAATGCAATAAGGTTTTCTCCCAATTCCCAAAATTGAATAAACTTTTCTCATAGGACAGAATTTGGACTAGACCCATAATTGAATAGAAAGGGAACTGAGTTAGCTCCAGAACTGAGCCAAAAGATGGAATCAATGTGGTTCACTCAGTTCCCACAATTAACCTTTTGCTGTCCTAATTTCTTCAATTCCCTCACACAACCATTCTACAGTTCCTTTGAGGATGGGGCAATGTCTTCTCATTCTTTGGAGTACTCTGCAGCTGCTATTCTCTCATGATTGCACATTCAATAAATCTTATTGGCTGACACTCATGCAGAAAGCATATTGCCAACATCTTATGCTGGAAGAAAAGAATGGTGTCTAATGAATTCTCAATAACTCATTGCTGGAATAATGTATATACAAGTTTTCACATCATGTTTATGTACCTTGAGTTAGAAGGAGAAGGTTATTTTAGTTAGGTTGGAGTTTGATTTACAATTTCCATAGGTGTAGGTTCCATCTTGTAATGTTCATTCATTAAATACTTATTAAGAATGTTCAAAGATCTCAGCAACAATGCCACAAGAGTAAAGCCTCTTTTCTTGGGAAAATTGATTTTCTCAGTGGCCCATAAAGAAAATACGGATGTTTTAAGGGAAAATAAATGTACCTATGTGATAAAAGCTCAAGGAAAGAATGAGCTAGGGATGTAGTAGTCCATGTTAAATGCTACCTACAAATCGTGCATTTTATGGCAATTTTTAGCCAAACTATTTTCTTTTAGAAGAATTCTTTTATTTTATCTTTCTCTGGAATATTTATAATCCTTTGAGGAATATTTAGCACATCCTTCATGAGCTGAGAATGATTTATGGGTAACTCATAGTAGTTTTGAATAAACTGGAAGTGCCAGTAGAGACAATTTTAATCTATGTATATAGCCAATAGATAATTTAAGTCCAAAAAATCTTTCAGGAAACTTGAATTATATAAATTTGCTGCTTTAATTGATCCAATTAATCAGGTAATTGTTAAACTCAATGCAATCTTTAGCAACAAATACACAATGTAAAAACAACCAGTTGAAAAGTAAAAATATATTATGATTGTTAGAAATAATAATATCTAACATTTACACAGCACTCTAAGATTTGCAAAACACTTTATAAATATTATCTTGATGAATCAGTTTTTTAAAACCCTTATCCTCCATCTTAGAATAAATACTGTGTATTGATTCCAAAGCAAAAGAACATTAAAGGCTAGGCAATGAAGGGTTAAGTGACTTGCCCATGATCATAAAGCTAGGAATTGTCTGAGGCCACATTTGAACTCAAAACCTTCTATCTCTAGGCCTGAATGAATCATGTTTTAAAAAAGATGATTCTCTTTCATAGAATTAGAGGATCATATAAATGTCCACATATTTTTAAAAGTACTTTGAAAAAAACTTATTGGTTACTCTTATTTTAACTCCAGGGCAGCTACTTGGTGGGCCTGAAGTCAGGAAGATCAGAGTTCAAATCCAGTCTCAGACATTTACTAACTGTATGATCCTGGGCAAGTCACTTAACCTTGTTTGCCTCAGTTTTCTTATTTGGAAAATGATCCAGAGAAGGAAATGGCAAATCACTCTAATATCTTTGCCAAGAAAACCCTAAATGGGGTAAAAAGAATCAGATATGACTGAAATAACTAAATATAATTTAATACCACTTACATTCCCTACAATACCATCTCCTCTCCACTCCCAGAGGGCCATCCCTTTTAACAAAAGTGTTTCGTTTCCCTTTTTAAAGAGAAAGAAGAGAAAAAAAATTCAGACAACGAATCAACATATTCAAAAAGTCTGACATTATAAAAAGGCACCCATATCTCTTCAAAAGGTTAGAGTAAGATATTTTCTCATGACTGTTGACTGCAGGTTCCAAAACATTCACTTAGTCATGTCTTCAATGGAAAATAAGACTATATAGCACTAAAGGGGAAAGATGGGGGAGGAGATATTCATATTTGATATCAAATTTTGGATCTCCTGGGTTTTTACACATTTTTTGAGTACATACTAGAGTCCCAGTTATTCTTTTATGTAATAATATCTTGTGATATTAGATCTTAGAAAATCTTAGAAAAGATTTAAAAAGATCTTAGAAAAAAGATCTATAAATTCTTTTGTTAGGCTTCCTTTGTGCCATGACTATATTGTTATTGCATATGCCCTTTTGTTTTTGTATCCTATTTCCATTGCCTCTGACATCCTAAAGTTAAGATCAGCATGGTTGTGATTGGTTTGATATGTTGCAAGAATTTACATTCCATTTTTCTATTTTCCTTCCTTATAAGCCAGCTATTCTAAGAAGAGACTTGAATAGCAAATATTTTATAATATCCTATGAACAAAAGTTGGGGAAGCTAAGTAGAAAAAGTGTCAGGAAGCCTTCTGTCTGATGTCAAATCTGGCCTCTGACACTTACTACTGATATGACTCTGGGCAAATCATTTAACCCTGCCTCAGTTTCCTCATTTGTAACATGAGCAAGAGAAGGAAATAGCAATCTACTCCAGTATCTTTGCCAAGAAAACTCCAAATGGGGTCATGAAAAGCCTTATATGACTGAAATTACTGAATGAAAACAATAAATGTCCAAAGATCAGATTTTGTACCTGGAAAGAAAACAAAATTCCTGTAGAGTATGTTTTCTATTCCCCTCAACTGACACATATCTTTCTATAATACCTTGTATTGGTATTTCTCTTTCCATAAGTATGTATACCATTTCCTCACCTAGATTTTAAATTCTGGGATGGATAATGACCATTTCTCAGACTTTTTCTGTGTTCTCTTAGAGTAATGAAATGAACCTCTACATAGTAAAAGCTCATTATATATCTATTAATGATGACGATAATAAAGAATATGGATTTCAAATTCTAAAGAGATTTTTTTAAGGCTGCAAGTTTCTTGAAGCAGAGTCCATCTTTCCCCCAATATTCTAGTGAGTAGCTCACTGAGAGCACTTAATAAATGTTAGCTAATAGTTATAATGGTAATAACAACCCTTTACTTTGTGAGCTGAGCTGGCTTCATTGAGTGGATTATTTCATGATTGTGGTCTGCACACCTACCCCTTTTGTGCAGAGTAGGAAATAAACAAAAATCCCCTTGATGGCAGAATTATGCCTGTGTAGGTGTATTCAGTTGAAACCTGGGAACAGTGATTTCTGTGTAATTTATTTCTCTGTCTTTGCAATGACATTTGTTTAATTTAACAAAGAAAATAATTATAGCAGCACTCTTGTCTCTATCTTGGAGCCTTGAATACTTAGAGGAAATGATCCCCAGCACCTTTTGAATAAGCATTCCATATCAAAATTTACTTAGAGAAAATAAGCGGGTATTTTAAGAACATTTGTTTATCATTTAAAGGAAAATAGGAAACAATTTCACTGAATCTGTTCTAGGAATGACAACTTGATAATAGTAGTATTATATAGGATGTATGCTTTTCCTTTCCTTTTCAACTAAATCCTCCTTATCCTTGATGGTCCAGCTCAAGGACTGCTATTTACAAGACACCTACCAAAGTTACTCTAGCCCACAGGAATCTCTTATTTATCTGAACCCCTATAGGACCCACAGATGTATCTTATATGTTGTTGGGTATTGTTGCCTAATTGTTTCAGAGTTTGTTGATAAGAGTATAAAATCTTTAAGAGCAGAAAATGTCTCTTATTCTTCTCTTGGAGTAAGTTTTTGTCAAGTATGTCATTTTTTCTGTGGTTAAGTTTATAATAGCTCCAAACTTTCTCATTAGCAAAAAAAATTAATAAAGCATATTCTGTGTTTATGAAATGATCGTAAACATATACATAATTCATTAATTACTTAAAAATCTGTATTCCTCAGAATCAAACATATTGCTAGGGAGCTAGGTCTTGAGTTTTTATACTTCAGACATTTCAGTTGTATTAGATAGACTCTTCATGATCCTATTTGGGTTGGATTTTTTTTAGCAAAAAAAATTTTTTTTGACATTTCCTTCTCCAGCTCATTTTACAGATGAGGAAACTGAGGCAAACAGGCTTAGTGACTTGGCCAAGGTCCCTCAGCTAATAAGTGTCTAAGTCAAATTTGAACTCAGATCATCCTGATTCCAAGCCTTACACTGTATCCACTGTACCACCTAGCTGCTATTGACAAAAATGCAACATAGTAATATGGTTCTCCTCTTTCATATCATATTTTAACCTCATTCGGCAGAGATTTTAATGAGGAATTCTTATTGCCTCTAACCCATTCTTATTTCCTAACTGACATTAATAATTTAAATATATGAATCACAAAATTTGTATACTTATTTTGTGATACTGATTAAGCCTTTGACAAAAGTTAACTTATAGAATAAAAGAATATTATTGGGACCTCAACTGCCCATCAAGTCAGACCAATATTTAAATGATAATCTTCTCTAAAAAATTTCTAATGTAAGGGATCTTAGAAGACTTCCCAGGAAGTGGAACCTTCTGAGTCAATCCAATTCAGATTCTTGAAACAATGAACTAGAGATCTTATGCCAGGCTGACAGTGAAATCAAAATGACTAATCTTTGGATCTGTCTAATTAACCACTCCTAAATCCTCCTACCTGGAATATCATCTAACCCAAATCTCTCATAGCATGAGAAATTGTTGACAACTTTGTGGAAATGTAGGTAAATTTTATTTACGCTGTTGACTTGATTTACCACTCTGGTGACCCTACAGATACCTATATGGTGTGGTAAATGGATCTGGAGCCAAGAAGACCCATGTTTAAATCTGGCCTCAGATACTAGGTGTCTGACCCTAGATAAGTAACTGTCTAACCTAATTTTCTCAACTGTAAAATGGAGAAAGTAACAAATCCCTCGATGGTTGTAAAGATCAAATGAGATATTATTTATATTTTTTAAAAAGCTTAGCATAGTGCCTTGCACATTAGTAGGTGCTTAATAAGTGCTTGTTGCCTTTCCCAGTCTAAAAATGAAATGAGATTAGCATGATGTGATCCCTTGATAAAATTATATTAGACTTTAGTGAATCACAGCCAGTGAGGGATTTTTTTCTTGCCTATGAATATTTGTAATAAGGAATTTATTTCTTATTCATTTTTATGTGTAACATCATATTTAATTTTTGTCAATTAGGAATTTTTCTTGACAATGAACATTTATAATAAGTAATTTACTACTTTTTAATGTTATTTATATTCATTAACCATTCTTTTCCTAATTCTAGAATTTTATAAGGAATCAAAGTCTCACTGGGCTTTAGTTTATCGGTACCACTCTCTTCTTTCCTTTATTAATTCCCTCCCTTTTCTTTTCTTCCTCCCCTCAGCTCATCTTCATCTTATTCTGGACATTTGCCATTCATTCTTTCATCCTATATTATCTATTTAAGTTTCTATGATCTTCCAAAGATCATTGACATTAACTCAGTAATCATATACAGAATTTATTTCATCTTGGCCTAGGGATATCAACTGAAGAAGGGCAGTTAGATATTGTTTGACTGTTTCATTTTTAATTATGAATATCAATTCACCAATACCTTTAAAATATTTTTTCCAGATTACATGTCAATACAATTTTAATAATTGTTTTCTGATATTTTGTGATTTATATTTTCTTGCTCTACTCTTTCCCCCCTATCTGTCATGTTGTGAAAGAAGACATATAGACTTTTGGGTTAAGATGGCTACAGAGTAGTTGCATGACTTTTTACTCTCCTTACCACCTACCATACATGATACATAAAAAAGACAAAAAACTAAATCCAGATGAAAGAAGGGACTCCACAATAGGGTGCAGCATCGAAGGTACATGGGATCCACACATTTTCATGCTATAGGGGAGGGTGAAATAGCTCCCACCAAAAAGAAAGCTGATCAACCCTCCCTCACCCCACCTATGGTACTAGAGTCAGAGCCAGCACACCAGAATTAGAGTGAGTGTGGGGCAATCTCTAGATTCTTAGCAGTTGATTAAGAGAACCAGGGACATAACCCTGGGAGCAGCTGGACTCAAAATCCCAGGAAGCTAAAGAGCATTGACTTTGGGTGCAGAGTTGGAGCTGGGAAGGCTGGCAAGCATTGGTCTCGAAAAGTAGCCTCAGGCACAAGACCAAGTGAGTTCTTGGCAGCTTGGACCTTGGGTGTAGAGATAGAAGCAGCATACAATAGGAGCTGCTCAGACTCGGAAAAGTGACCTTAGGCAAAAACTGTTCCATAGCTTCATACACAGAGAGCCTGCCTTCCTCACTCAGACTTTTGGTTGTGAAGGAAAAACCAGCATGGTGGTGGTGGGCAATGAAATAGAACCTTCTACCATCAGAAAGAATAAGAGAAAAGCACTGATCCTGGATAATTTTTATGGAGAAAAAAATCCAGACCACAGAGCAGATAGCAGAGGAGGACAAATAAATAAACACATCCAAACCTTTCCAAAAAATTGGAAATTGGTCACAAACTCTAGAAGAATTCAAATCTGATATCATGAGAAAGGTGGAAGAGATCTGACAAGAAAAGTGGGAAATAGCTCAAAAAGAAATTTACAGTTTAAAAGACACAAACTCCCAATTGGAGAAAGAAGTCCCCAAATCAAAGGAAATGATAAGCAAATTGGAGACCAAAATTAAACAGCTGGAAACCATGAAAAAACAGGATAGACTAAACTGAAAAGGAGAACCAAAGATTATAGCAGAAAACCAGTCTTTAAAGACTGTGATAATGAAACTAAATCTACCTTGCCCATTCTCAAATCTAATCACCAAAAGTATAAACAACTCCATTTAACTCACAAGTTGGGAGGTCTGTGACCCATGTGTGCTAGACTGAGCGACAAATACTGACTGCCTCTTGGGCAGTCCTAAGAAAAGCTTCTGTTGTGATTGGACATGTAAACTAGGAGGAAGGCACAGGAAGTGATGCAAAAGAAGCCCCTTTAAAAGAGAGTTCAGTGAGTTCAGCTTGGCTCTTCTCCTTCATGTCTTGGACCCAAAGGAACTCTTCTTGTTCATGTCTTGGACCTGGAGGAGGGCTGGACCTGGGACCCTGAGACCTTGGTGAGACCTTTCTTAAATCTTTCCCTTAGAACTACACATGGTGAGTGAAGATGACTAAAAACTTTAGTCTCTGGGGGTAGGGGTGGGGCTTGATTGAGAGAAACCCTCATGACTAAACCCATTATTAATTGACTTTTAGGCTCTCTGGCTGGGACTCTGGAGTCCTGCTGGAGTAAAGCCCAGTCTTGAATACAAATCTAGTTCGTTAAGTTAGATCTCTTACTCTACCCTCTTTTCATCTCTCTACTTCCACTCTCTCCTATATTTTGTAAATAAATTACTAAAATCATTTTATGAATTGGTATTTATTCAGTTCCTTGGTGACCACACTTTTAAATATTAATATAAACAATCAAAAAACCGCTCTTCCCTCTTACAAGACCAGAATTGGGCAAGTAGAAATCAATCATCTCACAAGACAGCAAGAATCAATAAAGCAAAGTCAAAAAAGTGACAAAATAGAAGGAAACATGTTATGTCTCACTGAGAAAATTAATGTCTTGAAAACAGATTTAGAAGAGACAATTTGAGAATTAATGGTCTACTGGAAAATGCAGAAATTAAAAGGAATCTTGACACCATAATACGAGGAATTATCCAAGAAAACTGCCCTGATGTTCTTCAAGACAGAAAAATAGACAATGAAAATCCATAGGTCACCCTCTACATTAAATCCTCAAAAGACAACCCCCAGGAATATAATTGCCAAATTCAAGAACTTCCAAGTTAAGGAGAAAATTTTACAAGAAGCCAGAAAGAAACAATTCAGATATCAAGGATTACACAGGATCTGGCAGATTCCACACTAAAAGACCTCAAGGCTTGGAATATGATATTCAGAAAGGCAAGAGAATTGGGTCCACAAATAAGGATCACCTATGCATCAAAATTGACTATATATGTCCAGTGGAAAGTATGGACATTGAATAAAATAGAAGATTTCCAAGTATTTCTAAAGAAAAAACCAGAACTAAGTGGAAAGTTTGATATCCAACCATAAAAATAAAGAGAAACATGTAAAGGTAAATAAGAAAGAGAGGGGAAAGAAAATTTCTTTTCTAAATTTGCCTAATTAAGGGCTTCAATAAGATCAAATTATTTGTACTGTAAAAGGGGAAAATGGGAAGATTATGGTTGGACTGGATATTTAAAGTTTGGTTGCCAGGGATTGATTACTTGATTCCAAAATAAAGAGACCCAAGTCAGGATGACTTTTATGATGGTTTAATTATAATTAGGAAGGTTGAAGGTAGGGAAAATGAGAGAGAGAGACTCTAGCCTGCACCAAAGGACTGACCCAGGGAGGCTTCAGAGGCCCCAGCAGAGGTGGCACAGAGGTTAATCAAACAAGGCTTCTAGCCACAAGGCCACTTCTAAGAAGAGAGGCCTCCTTGAGGTTAGAGCCTCTAGAAACGCCAAGGGAAGAGAAAGAGAGTCAGCCTAACTTACCCATGTGATAATTCAAAGGGAAGCATTCTGAGGTCTCACCCAAGCTCCTCCAATGCCAAGTTCAAAGCTACAAAAGTCCTTCACAGGAAGTTACCATTATATTTAAAATAAAGCAGTTTTCGCCACTTCCTGCATCCACCTCCAGTTTCACATGGACAAATGGTAGCCTCAACCCTGTTTTGGACTGCTCAGGGAGCAGTCACTTGTTTTTGATTTGTTACTTACTATCACATGTGGGTCACAGACCTCCCCCCTCCCCACTTAATTCTAAGTTGGGTGGGGTGACATTATTCCTGGTGGCTAAAGTCTAAAGAATGAATGAGGGTGAGGGAATTCTATTTACACAATATTCCTATATGGGAAAATATTACATGCAACTCACAAAAATTGTATTCACTAGCAAAGTTGCAGGATACAAAATAAATGCACATAAATCATCAGCATTTCTATATATTTCCAACACACCTCAGCAGCAAGAGTTAAAAAGAAAAATTCCATTTAAAATCACCCTAGATAATATAAAATACTTAGGAATTTATCTGACAAGATAAACAGGAATTATATGAAAACAACTACAAAACATTATCCACACAATTAAAACTAGATATTAACAATTGAAAAAAACATTAATTGCTCATGGGTAGGATGAGCTAACATAAGAAAAATGACCATTCTACCCAAATTAATTTACCTATTTAGTGCCATACCTATCAAACTACCAACAAACATTTTTACTGAATTAGAAAAAAACTATAACAAAGTTCATTTGGAAGAACAAAAGATCAAGAATATCAAGGGATATAATGAAGAAAAAAAATGTGAAGAAGGAGGCCTAGCAGTACCAGATATTAAACTGCACTCTAAAGCAGTGGTCATCAAAACAATATGGTACTGGCTAAGAGACAGAAGGGAGGATCAGTGGAATACACAGGGTAAGTGACATCAGCAAGACAGTGTCTGATAAACCCAAAGAGCCCAACTTTTGGGTCAAAAATCCACTATTTGACAAAAATTGCTGGGAAAATTGGAAAACAGTATGGGAGAGATTGGGTCTAGATCAACATCTTACACCCTACACCAAGATAAATTCAGAATGGGTGAATGTCTTGAATATAAAGAAGAAACTATAAATAAATTAGGCAAACACAGAATAGTATACTTGTCAGATCTTTGGGAAAGGAAAAATTTGAAAACAAGCAAGAGTTAGAAAAAATTACAGAATGTACGATAAATAATTTTGATTACATTAAACTAAAAGGTTTTGTACAAACAGGACCAATGCAAACAAAATTAGAAGGGAAGCAACAAATTGCAAAAAAAAATCTTTAAAATAAAAACTCTGACAAAGATCTAATTACTCAAATCTATAAGGAGCTAAATCAATTGTAGGAAAAAAAACCAAGCCATTCCCCAATTGATAAATGGGCAAGGGACATGAATAGGTAATTTTCAGATAAAGAAATCAAAACTATCAGTAAGCACATGAGAAAGTGTTCTAAATCTCTTATAATTCAGAAATGCAAGTCAAAAGAACTCTTAGGTACCACCTCACATCTAGCAGATTAGCTAAAATGATAGCAGGGGAGAGTAATAAATGTTGAAGGAGATGTGGCAAAATTGGGACATTAATGCATTGCTGGTGGGGTTGTGAACTGATACAACCATTCTGGATGGCAATTTGGAACTATGCCCAAAGGGCTATAAAAGACTGTCTGCCCTTTGATCCAGCCATACCACTGCTGGGTTTCTACCCCAAAGTGATCATAGGGAAAAAGACTTGTATAAAAATATTTATAGCTGCGCTATTTATGGTGGCAAAAAATTGGAAAATGGGGGGATGTCCTTCAATTGGGGAATGGCTAAACAAACTGTGGTATCTATTGGTGATTGAATACTATTGTGCTCAAAAGAATAATGAACTGGAGGAATTCCATGTGAACTGGAATGATCTCCAGGAACTGATACACAGTGAAAGGAGCAGAACCAGGAGAATATTATACAGTGAGACTGATACACTGTGGTACAATCGAATGTAATGGACTTCTCTACTAGCAACAATGCAATGATCTAGAACAATTCTGAGGGACTTAGAGAAAGAACACTAGCCACATTCAGAGGAAGAACTGTGGGAGTAGAAACACAGAAGAAAAACAACTGCTTGAACACATGGGATGATGGGGATATGATTTAGGATATAGACTTTAAAAGACCACCCCAGTGAAACTATAAATAATATGGAATTAGGTCTTGATCAATGTAACATGTTAAAACCCAGTGGAAATGCATGTTGGCTGGATAGGGGGTGGGATTTGGGAGGGAAGGAAAGAACATGGATCATATAACAAGGGAAAAATTTTCTAAAAAATAAAAAATTGAATACAAAAGATACAAAAAAGAAAGAAAGATAAAGAAGACATATAGTACTAACACTAGAGAGGAATTCATGGAAGAAATAAAAGTGAAGAATAATATGCTTCAATCTGCATCCAGATTCCATCAGTTTCTTCTATGGTGTTGGATACTCTTTTCATTGTGAGTCCCTTGGTGTTGTCCTAGAGTCTTGCATTGCTGATAACAGCTAAGTCATTCACAGCTGATCGTTATACTTTATTGATGTTATTGTATACAATGTCAGGATATTATTGTGCTTGTAAGGATGGGATTTGTGCAAGGGGGATGGTACCAAAGGAGCCAGAAAGAAGGCAGTTGCTGACAGTTGCTGACAGTTGAGACCAGAGGAATTCTAGGATTTTCTCCGAGGAGCGAGGGGAGGAGAAAGCTTTGGGCAGAGGAATGGGAAGAGGGAGGAGGGGGAAAAGGGAGGAGGAGGACAACCTAGCTTGGATCCAGCCCTGAAATCCCTCTGCTCTTCACACCTTTCTCAAATCCTTGAATTGCAAATAATAAAAGCCATTAATCAGTCAGATAGAGTTCCAGAGTGCCTGAGAGACAAGGAGGGAGAGGGGGAACCACTGCTTGGTCTGGCTGCCTCCATCTTGAAGCCAGACCACCTGCTGTGAAATTACCTGATTAGGGGGATGTTTGTGTGAATCCTGTCCTTATTCAGGATCAGATTGGGGTACCACATACCTCCTCGTAAAGGGAAGCCTTGCCCCTAACTCCTGTGGGGTGGCATGTCCATCCAGATCACCCAGTTTCAGGGTGACACCCCCTTAAAGTCTCTCAGTGTATATTTGGCCCCAGGGGAGAGCTGGAAGAGAGACTCACCATACAGACTGACTCTCTCTCTCTCTCTCTCTCTCTCTCTCTCTCTCTCTCTCTCTCTCTCTTTCCCTTCGATCAAACATTGTTTATTGGCTCTCTTTATTATTACATGCTATAAGAAATGAGGAAATAGGGGGCAGCTGGGTGGCTCAGTGGGCTGAGAGCCAGGTCTAGAGGCCGGAGATATTGGTTTCAAATCTGAGCTCAAACATTTCCTAGCTCTGTGACTCTGGGCAAGTCACAACTCACATTGTGTAGCCCTTACCACTTTTTCTGTCTTGGAACTATTACACAATACTGATTCTAAGACGGAAAGTAAAGGATTTTTTTTAAAAGAAAAAAACAAATGAGGAAAAAAATAATTTCAAGGGGAAATGGAAACACATGTAAAAACTGATGCAGAAAGAAGTAAGCAGAGTCAGAAGAATAATTTTTTCTATAGAACTAACATTATAAAATATTTTTGAAGTCTTAGACAAATTGATGAATAAGGAAATGAGCAGAACCAGGATTATAGTTCACATGAAAATGACAATACTCTAAAGATGAATAATTTTGAAAGCTTTAAGAACTCTGATCAATACAATGATCATTCATGATTCCAAAGGCCTGATGATGGGACATCATCCTGTTTACCTCTTTATAGAAAAGTCATAGTTTCAGGGTGCAGAATGAGACTAAAACTAAAACACAGCCAATGGAGGATGTTTTTCTTGACTGTGCTTATTTTCTTGACCTGCTTTTATGTATATGTTATTTATATGCTTCTTTTCTTTTTCTTTTTTCCCAAGGGGTAGGGAATTTGAGAGTTAGAAAAGGTAGACTTTTGTTAAAAAATATTTAAAAGAAGAGAAGAGCCTGGAAAGAGCCCTGATCTATCTCCACAGTTAGTAGTTATGACATTGATGAATCATCCATCAAATGAGATTGAGAATGAGTTATAGGACACTGAAGAAAAACCAAGAGAGCAGTGTTCAGAAAACTCAGAAAGGAAAAATATATATGAGAGGAGTTAGTGATCAACGATATCAAATGCAAAAGAGAAGCCAAGAAAGATATGAATTGAAAATAGTCATGCCTCAGTAGAAGAAAATAACCATCCTTTTTTTGTGGTTTCTGTTCATCCTGAGCTTTAGCATCCCTTACACTTATCCTGGGGTAGTTAGGTGGCACAATGGATAGAACATTGAACCCCGAGTTAGAATGACCTGAATTCAAATCTAAAGCCTCAGGCATTTATTAGTTGTGTGACCCTGGACAAGTCACTTAACCCTGGTTGCTTCAGTTTCCTCATCTGAAAACTGAGCTGAAGAAGGAAATGGCAAACCACTCTAGTATCCTTGCCAGGAAGATTTCAAATGGGGTCACAAAGAATCAGACAAGACTGAACAACAATAATCATTATAGGACTTTGACACACTAGTGTAGTCACTGTCTTTTACTTTTCTTTACTCTCAAAATTTGCATATCTCTTTAAAGAAATTCAATTTGGTTGGCGAGTCCTCCATGTATGCACACAAACATTTTTAGATGGTTCCTCCTTTTCTTTCTCTTCAGAACTTTTTCTCCTTATGTTTTCAGAATTTAATTTGTGAGTCTAATCCTTCCTGTGCCAACTTCCCCTATAGAATATTAGGCTATGAAATGAATCCTACCAATCATTTTTCTGAACCTTTTAAAATTGGTCCTTCAACTATTTAGAATTTAAGTAAATCTACGGACATATTTCTTCTATTACATTATTACTTTATCTATATCTACCAATGTATGGAGGAAGATCTGAGTTCCAATCCTGCCTCAATACTTGCTAGTTTTGTGATCCTAGGTAAATCATTTAGTCACTTTCAGCCTCTGTTACTTCATGTATAAAACTGGGGTGATAATGATGTTTACTTTACAGGGTTGTTGTAAGGATCAAATGACATAACATATTTAAAGTGCTTTGCAAACTCAAGTTTCTATTTAAATGTTAACTATTCTCAGAAACTCTAAGACAGAATGGCCACATGCTTAAGAGTTCCCAGTCATTCCATTTCAGGATTCAGTTCCCCTTTTATAAGGAAGAATTAGGTCTAAAACAGCATTTACCTTCAATTCTTCTTCCACCTTTTGGTGAGAAAAATTATCAAGACAAGTCATGAATATTGTGCTTCCTTGCTTTGGGTTCACAAAAAAGCTCTATTAGATATCTGGATAAAAGAAATCTTCTATCACTACAACATTATGCCTCCTTGTAAGACTTATGACATTTCCAAACTAATCACATATTTTCTCATATTCAAGGAGTCCATAATATATTCCCACAACAAACTCATTTTTATTTATTTCTCTATTGATATACATCCTCATATGCTTGCCCCTCTAATTCCTGGATTTCCTTGCATGAGCTATTTTATTCATATAAAATGCCAATCTGCCCCATCCCATCCATTAAAAAAATTTTTTTTATTAATATTCGTTTTTAATCTGTTTACATACTTTATGCCCCTACTTTCCCCTTCACCCCCCCCACCCCCCGTCTCCCCCCACCCATGGCCAAGGCACATTTCCACTGGTTGTAACAAGTGTC
>NC_058130.1:525997124-526130354 GCF_016433145.1 Gracilinanus agilis
ATAGCCACTCCTGCCTTCTTTTTCTCATTTGATGCCCAAAAGATTTTGTTCATACCCTTAACCTTGAACTTGTGTGTGTCTACCCACCTCATATGTGTTTCTTGTAGACAACCTATGGTAAGATTTTGGTTTCTGATCCACTCTGATATTTCCTTCCGTTTTATGAGTGAGTTCATCCCGTTCACATTCAGAGTTACAATTGTTAGTTGTGTATTCACTGACATTTTTTGTATCCTCCCCTAGACCCACTCCTTCTTATTGCACTATTTTCTTTTACACCAGTGGTTTGCTTTGAGCAGGTATCCCTTATCCCCTCCCTTGATTGACTTCCCTTTCTGCCTCCTCCCTTGTTGTTCCCCTCTTTTTGCTTTTTTAAGACCAAATGAATTCCCTCCCCCTTCTTCTTCCCTCCCTTTTTGGCCTCCCCACTCCCCTGCTCCCTTTGGTTTATCCCTTCTGACTTTCTCAGTAGGGTTAGATAGAGTTTTTTATCCAGATGGATAATAAAGCTACTCTTCCTTCTCCGGGTTGATTACACTGAGAGTAAGGTATGATTATGCTCTCTTCCTCTTCTTCTTATGATATTATTCATCCCCTCCCCTTCCCATGCCCTCTTTGTGTGTAATAGAATATCTTATTTTTCTTATTTACTCGGATTTTTCTTGGTGTTCCCTAATATTCCCCCCCTCTTTCCCACCCCCCATGTCTTCTTAGACCATTTAGTATCCTGTCCTCTCTTCTTCTGGTTGCTATAATAGTGAATATTATAATAGTGTATAGAGTTCACTACAGAGAATTATACATAGCATTTCTCCACCTAGTAAGAGTCAAGCTTAAAAGACTATGAGTTTTCTTTCTTTTCCCTCTGTTTCTTATTTACCTTTTCATCTTTCTCTTGACATTTGTGGTTGAGTGTCAAACTTTCCATTTAGTCCCGGTCTCTTTTGTGCAAAAACTTGGAATTCTTCAATTTTGTTGAATGCCCATACTTTCCCCTGAAAGTATATGGTTAGTTTCGCTGGGTAGTTGATTCGTGGCTGAAGGCCCAGCTCTCTTGCCTTTCTGAATATTGTATTCCAAGCCTTGCGGTCTTTTAGTGTTGAGGCTGCCAGATCCTGTGTGATCCTTATTGGTGCTCCTTGATATTTGAATTGTCTCTTTCTGGCTTCTTGTAAGATTTTTTCTTTAACTCGAAAGCTCTTCAATTTCGCTATTATATTTCTGGGTGTTGACTTTTCTGGGTCCAGTGTAGAGGGTGTTCTATGGATCCTTTCAATGTCTATATTGCCCTCTTGTTGTAGAACTTCAGGGCAATTTAGCTGAATAATTTCTTTAAGTATGGAGTCCAAGTTTCTACTAATTTCTGCCTTTTCTGGAAGACCAATGATTCTCAAGTTGTCTCTTCTAGACTGGTTTTCTTGGTCTGTCACTCTCTCACTGAGATATTTCATGTTTCCTTCTATTTTATCAGTCTTTTGACTTTGTTTTATTTGTTCTTGTTGTCTTGAGAGATCATTGGTTTTTAAATGTTCGATTCTAGCCTTTAAGAACTGGTTTTCGGCTTTAATGTTTTGGTTTTCGGCTCTAATGTTTTGGTTTTCGACTTTAATGTTTTGGTTTTCGGCTATAATTTTTTGGTTTTCCTTTTCAATCTGGTCATTTTTGGTCTTCAGTTGTCTTGTCTCACTTTCAAATTGCGAAATTCTGCCTTTTAAACTGTTATTTTCTTGCCAGATTTCTTCCATCTTCCTCAGCATTTCATTTTTAAACTCTTCCATAGCTTGTGACCAGCTTTCATTTTTTCTGGGAGGTTTGGATTTTTGTTTTCCCTCCTCTGTTGTCTGGATTTTCTCTGTGTAGAAGTTGTCCAGTGTTCCAGAGTTTCTCTTGATAGTCTTTTTCTTCTGGACTTCCTTATTGCTGGCCATTGTTAGCCCCACCCCTTTTCAGCTTTGTCTTTGGACTCAGGGTCTGCCTGGGCCTTGCAAGCTCCGGGCGGGCTCTGGTCTCCTTGTCCTCGGGGTCAGGCCTCCTGGTAGTTCCCGGTCTGCCCCTCTGCCCGAGGTTCCTTCAGCAGTCTTTTGGGCTGCTTCCACTGCCGCGCTCTGATCTGCACCGGGTCCTCACTGGAGGTCCAAGCCTGGGCTGGAGATAGTTATTCAAGCCTAGGGCACTGCCTTTGCCTGTGCAGATGCTCTTAGGGCCTGCCTTCACCCCCACAGAAGGTAGTGAAAGTCCCTGGGCTGGAGATCTTTATTCGCACCTGAGGCGATGCCTTCAGTGCTTGGGAAAGGCCATGTTTTAGAGGACTTTGTCCTGGCCAGAGGCGGTGCCTTCACCCACATGGATGCTTGAGGAAATTCCCTGCGTGCCCCCCAGCCACCTGGGGTCCCTCGTCTTGCAGCGCACAGGTACAGGCTCCGGGGCTGCCAGTGATTATCTGGTTGCCCCAGTCCTGTTTACCGGCTTGTGCGTTGGCGTTGTGAGAGGTGTGCGGTGTGGGGGTGGGGGAGGGGCTTCTTCCTCTTGCGTTTTAGTGAGAGCTGTTTCACCCCTTTATAGCGTGGAAATGCCCCGATTCTGCTTACCTTAAATGCTGCGCCCTGTTGTGGGGTTCCTTCATTCCTCTGGGCTCGTTTTTATTTCCCCTTGAGGGGTTCTGTATGCTTCGGTCAGGAGAGATCGAGCAGCTGCTCCTTACTCTGCCGCCATCTTACCTGGAAGTCCCATCCCATCCATTTTTGAATAAAGAATGTCCTTCCACAAAGACATTTTCCAGTCATGGTTTCTTTTCCACCAAGACTCAATGATATCCCTGAGGTCAAATTTTTCTCCTTATTCTGGAATTTCTGGTTTGCCTTTCTTATTAGCTACATTTGGTGCATTTGTGCATAGACATCTCAAGCCAAGGATTTAATTGCTCACTCCTTTATTCATTTTTTTCCTCCTGTGAATTTCTCCTGTAATGGGTTTCTTTATTGCTATTCTGTTTCCTGCATTGTAGTTATTCTCTGTGGTCTCTAGCTTGTTAGATGTGCATAGTCACTCTGTGCTAATTTATTGGGAAAGAAATATGAAAAAAACAGCATGGTCTTTGCCTTCATTGATATAAAGTTCAATATAAAATGGGCAAAGAAAAAATCCAAAGTCCAATAAGAAATATATACATCATCTCTCTATATACTGTCTCACTCTGCTGTCACTCAAAGGCCTATCTCAAAACATACCATAGCCTACTGAACTCATCCACACTTACATATATTCTTAGGTCAATCCTTCTGCCCACACTCTAGATCTTAAATTCCTTGCTGCTTTCCCTAAATTCTGTACTCAGAAAATATGCAGATTTCCTCAGGAATGTCACAAATGGTCACTCTTTTTCTTTTTTTCAAACATAAACTTATTTTTCTCAATTACATGCAAAATTAAGTTTTTTATCTTTTATTATTTTTTCTGGGTTATACATGTATTATCATGCAATTTCTATATTATTCCATTTCCCATATTATTCATTTTTTTAAGAAAAAATTTTATAGAACAAAAACCCCAAAACATAAACCCAAATAAACAAGTGATAAGTCATATTTTTTCATCTGCGTTTCTACTCCAAGTTATTTCTCTGGATTTAGATAGTATTCTTTGTCAGAAGTCTTTAGAATTGTCCTGCTGTTAAATGCTATCACATTTGATCATTCCACAACATTGTAATTACTGTGTATAATGTTCTCCTAGTTCTGCTTATTTTACTCTGTGTCAGTTCATGTAGGTGTTTCCAGCTCTTTTTGAAATCATCCTGTTCATCATTCCTTATAGTACAATAGTATTCCATTGCCATCATATACCACAATTTATTCAGCCATTCTCCAATTGAGAGACATCCTTTCAGTTTCCAATTCTTTGCCATCACAAAAAGAACTGCTATATATAAGGTCCTTTACCATTTTAAAAAATCTTTTTGGGATACAGGTCCAGTAGTGGTATTACTGGATCAAAAGGTATGCATTCTTTTTTAGCCCTTTGGACATAATTCCAATTTGCTCTCCAGAATGGTTGGATCAATTCACAACTCCACCAACAATGCATTAGCATCTCAATTTGTAAAATCTATTTTTAACATTTGTTTACTAAAATTCTGAGTTCCAAATTCTTTACCTCCCTTTCTTTCACACTCCCTGAGGTAGTAACCAATTTGATATAGGTCAGACATGTGCAATCATGCAAAACATATTTCCATATTGCTTATGTTACAGAAGAAGACACATCCAAAAATACCTCACAAAGAACATCAAGTAAAAAAATACTATGTATCAATCTGCATTCATAGTCCATCAGCTCTTTCTCTGGAGGTGGATAGCATTTTTTATCATGAATCTTTTGGAGTTGTCTTGGATCTTTGTGTTGCTGGGAATAGCTGAATAATTCATAGTTGAGCATTGTATAAAATTGCTGTTAATGTGTAATTGTTCTCCTGGTTCTACTCACTTCACCTTATATCACTTCATCTAAGTCTATGTTTTCTAAAATCACCCTGCTTGTCATTTCTTATATCACAATATCATTCCACTGAAATCATATGCCACAACTTGTTCAGCCATTCCCCAGTTGATGGACTTTTAAATTCTTTACCACCACAAAAAGAACTGGCATATTTTTATAGTAATAGGTCCTTTTCCTCTATCTTTTATCTCTTTGAGATATAGAACTAGTAGTGATCAAAGGGTATGCACAGTTTTATAGCCCTTTGAGTGTAGTTCCAAGTTGCACTCCAGAGAGGCTGAATTAGTTCACAACTCCACCAACAGTGCATTAGTGTTTCAATTTTCCAACCCAATTTTCTTTTCTGTAATATAACCAAAGAGATAGGGGTGAGGTGGTATCTCAGAATTCTTTTAATTTGCATTTCCTAATTAATGGTTATTTAGAGCATTTTTTCATTGACTATAGATAGTTTTGATTTCTTCATCTGAAAACTGCCTATTTATATCCTTTGACCATTTATCAATCTGGAGAATCACTTATATTCTTATAAATTTGACTCAGTTTTCCATATATTTGATAAGTGGGCCCTTTATCAGAGATAATTGCTTTAAATCCTCCCCCCCCCACTTTCTGTTTTTCTTCTAATTTTGGTGTCATTGTTTTTGTTTGTGCAAAATTAAAAAAAATTAATGTAATTAAAATGGTCCATTTTACATCTTGTAATGCTCTCTTTTTTGGTCATAAAGTCTTCCTTTATCCATAAATCTGAAAATCAAGTTATATATTCAATTCCTGATTATCTGATGACATTACCCCTTATCTCTAAATCGTGTGCCAATTTTGAAATTATCTTAGTATACAATGTGAAATGTTGGTCTCTACCTGATTTCTGTTATACTGTTTTCCCAGAAGTTTTTGTCAAATAGTGATTTCTCCTCTCAACAATTTTGATCTTTGGATTTATCAAATACTAGATGACTGTGGTCCCTATTTCATGGATCCACTACTCTACTTCATAACTATTAACATTATTTTGATGATTGCTGCTTTATAATATAGTTAGAGATCTAGTATGGCTAGTCCCCCTTCCTTCATTTTTTTTCATTAATTTCTTTGATATTCTTGAAATTTTGTTCTTCTAAATGAAATTTATTGTTTTCTCTGCCATAATTTTTTGGCACTGAATGAGTAATTACTTTAGGTAGAATCATCATTTTTATTATATTTGTTCAGTCTACCCATAAGCAATGAATATTTTTTAATTTTGTTCTTATAGTCCTTGGGTTTGTCTTGGCAGTTGACTCTCACATATTTATATTGTCAATGATTATTTTAAATGGAATTTCTCTTTTTATTTCTTCCTGCTAGACTTTGTTAATAATATATAGAAATGCTAATTATTTATGTGGGTATATTTTATATCCTGATACTTTGCTAAAGTTGTTAATTATCTCAACTAGTTTTTTATTTGATTTTCTAGGATTCTCTAAGTATATCATCATATCATTCATAAAGAGTGAGTTTTCTCATTTCCTATTCTAATTCATTCAATTTCTTTTTCTTCCCTCATTGCTATAGCTACTATGTCTAGCACAATATTAAGTAATAATGGTGATAATGGACATCTTCACATTACTCCTGATCTTCCTGGGAAAGATTCTAGCTTATCCCCAATATAGGCAATACTTTCTGATGATTTTAGATCCATGAAGTCCTTTTTGACTTTTAGATTTGAGGATTCTATAACATAGAAGTGCAAGGATATATAGTCATCATTACACTATTAACTGGTAACATTTTTGTAAAGGCTTACATCTTCTCTTACTTTCAAGTTAATTGAAATGTGGGAAAATTATTTTTGTAAATACTGTTTACAAAATGTATAAGGCTTTTTTTTTAAGAAATAGCATTTATTTCATAGTAATTACTGTAATTATTTATGCAGTCCTGTGTAGCCTCCATTATCTTCCACTTCTGCAGTATAGAATATTATAAAAAAAGACACTACTAAGAATTACAATTTTAAGATTATCTATACAATTAATTTAGCTGTTAATATTTTCAAAGAATGATCTCTACCTGGTATTGACCAATGATTTGCCATGATACTACATGAACTAAATCAAATCCCTGTGTGGGGTAGGGTGGAGCAGGGCGCATGCAGAACTCAGTCTGGGGGGGTGGTGGAGCATGGCACAAGGTCTCTAGGGGGACAATGCATAGGGCACAGCATGCAATCTCTCAAAGGTTCACCATCACTGATCTAGATGTACCAAAAATTTAAAACAGTTCTTTTTAGGGGGACAAAGATTTGGAATGTGAGAGGATACCCATCAACTGGTGAATGGCTAAGTAAATTATAGTATATGATTGTAATGTAATACTGTTGTACTATAAGAAATTAAAAGTAGGAGAAGCTCAGAAAAACTGAAAAGACTTACATGAACTAAAGCAGAGTGAAATAAGTAGAACTAGGACATTGTACAGTTCTTTGTTCATTGACAGGAATACCTCTCAGCAATACAATGATCCAAAATTATCCCAAAGGGCTCATGATAAAACATGCCATCTAATTCCAGAGAAAAAGAACTGATAGTCTGAATCCAGACCAAAGCAAACTTTTTTCATTTTCTTTCTTAATTTTTTTTTCTATTTGGGTTTCCTTCCACAAAAGGATTAATATGGAGAAATGTTTTGTGTGATTGCACATGTAAAATCTATATGAGATTGATTACCATTTCAAGATGGGTAGAGAGTTGTGGGGGAGTGAGGAAGAGAATTCAGGACAATATTCTTTGAAAAATGTTGGAAACTTTTTGCATGTGATTGGGGAAAAATAATATAAAAAAGAAAGTAAATTGTAATTCTCTAGCATTTAAGTATTTTTCTCACTCAACCAACTTTACTCCTTTTACACTTTTTCTCCTTTTTGATTTAAAGGTCTAAATTGAGCCCATCATTTATTGCCAATCCTGCTATTCTTTACTCTTTCTGCAGAATTCTCATGGACTGAATTGAGTAGGTAGCTATTGATTTGAACAGGGCAAGCCCTGAAGATATATTGCCTAGAAGTCAGATCTGCTTTCTCTTAATTGTGACACTCATTCCTACTGAAAACCAACAGAAATTTGGAACCTGAGGAATGGAGGGCTGATAATGTCTACAAATATGCAAGACCTCCTTTCTATCATGGCTAAGACTGCTTTGAATTTACCTTATAATTTATTCTGTAATTTTTTTCAAAAGCAAATTTTGTAAGGAAATATTACTTTCTTGAAAGCTTATGAAGTAAGCTTTATATGGAGACTCACTAAGGATGTTTCAAAAACTGTATTTCCTTTCACTAAACAAAGATTTTAAAATATTGGCTTAATAGATAAGAATGTCTCATACCTTCCTCATTATTTTGGCAGAAACACAATAAAGTGATGTTAAATATAATTATAATATAGCACTATTTAGATGGTGTCAGCATTTATACATGTAGCAATTCTAGTTTTATCACTATTGAGTCTACACCCAGGAACAGACACTGGATCAAATTCAGCAAGAAATGTGACATTTACACATATATAAAAGTGCCATATACCCAGAGTTAGAATTCTGGGTAGTCGAGGTAGGTGACTGTTTAAGGGAAAAATATATGTGTGTGTGTGTGTGTGTGTGTGTGTGAATGTATGTGTAAGAGGACTGGAATAAGCACTGAGAAAACTTTTTTATGTTATATAAGAATTATTAGAAATCGTTTAAGTGTTAGGATACTTTATTCTCCATGATGTAAAAATGTTTTATTTTATAAAGAGTCAAGTCCCATCTCTATCATGTGAGACAAATATTATTTTTAAAAAAGGAATAAAATTGATTAAATTTATTTCTTTAATTTTAAAGCTATTTCTGCATCCTTTTTGCTTCCTTTCCCCAAGTAGAAAAAAAAGTAAAAAAAGGAAGAAAATCCTTCTAATAATACAAATAGAAAAGAAAAAATAAACTCCAATATTGGTAATCGAAAATCATGCATCTCATTCTGCATCTTGATTCTGTTCACTCTCTGTTAGGAGGGAGATAAACATACTTTGGCCTTCTAGAAGTAATTCTAGAATTATATTTTAAGAATATAATTCATCATTATATTGATCAGAGTTTTTAAGACTTTCAGAATTTTTTCTTTTTCAGTTTCAATATTATAGCATAAATTGTTTTCCTGGTTTCATTCATTTAAGTCTGCATCAGTTCATACAAGTAAGAATGTAAATTCTTCACACTATGGGCTAACAACCTAGACTAATTCCTGGGAAAATTTGAGAATAAATTATTGAAGGGATGTTTTGTCAGCATATGGAATATAAAACAGTACCTTCTGAGAGCAAGAATTAGTTAATGGAGAATGAGTCATGCCACCTTTACCCCATATCTTGATACCCACTAAACTTATAGATTTGGAGAATGCTTTTAGGCAAAGCATATTTAGATTTTAGCAAGACCACTTGATAATAACGTTCTTAGCAATCCTTGTGGACAAGATTGGAATATTTAGACTAGATCATAGTACTATTCAATGATTTAAGAATTGCTTGAATGATCAGACAAAAAGAACAGGCATTAATGAATCATTGTCAATTGGGAGGGAGGACTCTAGTGTTGAGGAATTGTGGTCCATGTTCTGTTTGATGTTTATCAGTGGCTTGAATAAAAGTATAGGTGTTATGTTTATCGGATTTTCATATGACATAATAAGCTTGGAGGAGAATGAATATATAGGATAATAGAGTGAACACACAAAGATTTAGGCTTGTTCTGCTTCTTCTTACAAGACAGAGCTAGGAACAATGGGATAGACGTTTCAGAGGGATAATTTCATGTGCTATAGAATGAAGAACTTAGTAACAGAATTGTCATAAAGTAGAATGAGTTTTTTGAGAGAGAGTAAATTTCCTATCACTGGTTGTATCCAAATATAGACTGTATATCCATTTCTCAGAGATGCTGTAGAGAGTATGGTGTTCTTATTGAGGTATAATTTGGACTACATGGTTTCTGAGATCCTATCTAATTCAGGTAGAGTAGGATTCTATGATAATTATATTCATCCTCAAAACTAAGGCTAAATAACAACATCCAGACATGAAAGTGTTCAATGACACATGGGTTAGAACCTCAATTTTTGCACACACTTGAATTATAGTCAATTTTTTAAAAAAGTTTTTTTTTATCATAATAATTCTAAAACTAACCTTTCTCTAGCCTCCATGCAGTGAGCATTCCTGTGAAGTAACAAAAAAGTTAAGCGAAACAAACTGACATACTGTGTAACAATTGATGCAACATTTTGCCCCCACAGTTCCCCATCCCATGTTCTAAAATCCTTCTGGGTTGAAAAGACGGATGTACATATCCTTCTCTTTTCTTCAGGGCCAAATTTGGTCATTAAAATGACATGATGCTCAATGTTATTTTATTGTTCTTTTCTTCCATGTCATTATAGTCACTGTGTATATTCTTCTCCTGGTTTGAGCATGTTCAGTCTTGAAGATTACTTGAGTATAACTTAATAATAACCTATCTTACCGCAGATGCTGTCCCTAGAGACATTAAAATTTGGCTCCTAACTTACTCTAAAAAGGCCCTCAGTTTCCATGCATGCTTGGGGCTATTACAAGATTGAATATAGGACAGATTTTATTTAATCTGATAGTACAAAGTCCCTAATACTTGAATCCCTAAATAATCCAGACAGTTTTCCTCTCCTTTCTAGAGGACATTAAGTAATCCTTTCTATTGGATCATATCTTTATTTAGGATGAAATAGTCGTACTAATTTTTAGAGCCAATAGAGACCCAGGTTGTTCATGAGTACAGTGCATTCCCTGCTTTACAGATCCTAATCCACCCCAGTCAAAAGGACAGAGGACACTAGAAAGTTTAGGAATAGAAGGACCTTTCCTAAAAGTAATAAATGGTATATATCTAAAACCATCAACAAGCATCGTATGCAATGGTGATAAATTAGAAACTTTCCCAATAAGATCAGGAGTGAAACCAGGATGCCCATTATCTCCTCTATTATTTAACATTGTACTAGAAACATTAGCAGTAGCAGTTAGAGAAGAAAAAGAAATTGAAGGTATTAAAATAAGCAATGAGGAGACTAAGCTATCACTCTTTGCAGATGATATGATGGTATACTTAAAAAATCCTAGAGAGGGGCAGCTGGGTAGCTCAATGGAGTGAGAGTCAGGCCCAGAGATGGGAGGTCCTAGGTTAAAATTTGGCCTCAGACACTTCCCAGCTGTGTGACCCTGGGCAAGTCACTTGACCCCCATTGCCCACCCTTACCACTCTTCCACCTAGGAGCCAATACACAGAAGTTAAGGGTTTAAAAAAAAAAGAAAAAAAAAAAGGAAAAAATCCTAGAGAATCAACTAAAAAAACTAGTAGAAATAAACTTCAGCAAAGTTGCAGGATACAAAATAAATGCACACAAATCATCAGCATTTCTATATATTTCCAACACATCATAGCAGCAAGAGTTAGAAAGAGAAACATCATTTAAAATCACCCCAGACAATATAAAATACTTAGGAATCTATCTACCAAAACAAATACAGGAATTATATGAACATAACAACAAAACACTTTCCAAACAATTAAAACTAGATCTAAACAACTGGAAAAACATTTATTGCTCATGGGTAGGGCAAGCTAACATAATAAAAATGACCATTCTACCCAAATTAATTTACTTATTTAGTGCCATCCCTATCAAACTGCCAAAAAACTTTTTTACAGAATTAGAAAAAAAAGTTAACAAAGATCATTTGAAAGAACAAAAGATCAAGAATATCAAGGGAAATAATGAAAAAAAAACCATGAAGGAAGGTGGCCTAGCAGTACCAGATATTAAACTATACTCTAAAGCAGTGGTCATCAAAACAATATGGTACTGGCTAAGAGACAGAAGGGAGGATCAGTGGAATAGACGGGGTAAGTGACGTCAGCAAAACAGTGTCTGATAAACCCAAAGAGCCCAACTTTTGGGACAAAAATCCACTATTTGATGAAAACTGCTGGGAAAATTGGAAAACTATATGGGAGAGATTAAGTTTGGATCAACATCTTACACCCTACACTAAGATAAATTCAGAGTGGGTGAATGTCTTAAATATTAAGAAGGAAACTGTAAGAAAATTAGGCAAACACAGAATAGTATACTTGTCAGATTTCTGGGAAAGGAAAGATTTTATAGGCAAGGGAGAGTTAGAAAAAATTACAAAATGTAAAATAAATAATTTCAATTACATTAAATTAAAAAAGGTTTTGTACAAACAAAAACAATGCAACTAAAATCAGAAGGGAAACAACAACCTGGGAAAAAATCTTTATAACAAAAAACTCTGACAAAGGTCTAATTACTCAAATATACAAGGAGCTAAATCAATTGTACAAACAATCAAGCCATTCCCCAATTGATAAACAGGCAAGGGATATGAATAGGCAATTTTCAGACAAAGAAATCAAAACTATCAATAAGCACATGAGAGAAATGCAAATCAAAACAACTCTGAGGTATCACCTCACTCCCAGCAGATTGGCTAAAATGATAGCAGGGGAGAGTAATAAATGTTGGGGGGGATGTGGCAAAATTGGGACATTAATGAATTGCTGGTGGAGTTGTGAACTGATCCAACCATTCTGAATGGCAATTTGGAACTATGCCCAAAGGGCAATAAAAGACTGTCTGCCCTTTGTTCCAGCCATACCCCTGCTGGGTTTCTACCCCAAAGAGATCATAGGGAAAAAGACTTGTAGAAAAATATTTATAGCTGCACTATTTGTGGTGGCAAAAAATTGGAAAATGGGGGGATGTCCTTCAATTGGGGAATGGCTATACAAACTGTGGTATCTATTGGTGATTGAATACTATTGTGCTCAAAAGAATAATGAACTGGAGGAATTCCATGTGAACTGGAATGATCTCCAGGAACTGATACAGAGTGAAAGGAGCAGAACCAGGAGAACATTATACAAGACTGATACACTGTGGTACAATCGAATGTAATGGACTTCTCTACTAGCAACAATGCAATGATCTAGAACAATTCTGAGGGACTTAGAGAAAGAACACTACTCACAGAGGAAGAACTGTGGAAGTAGAAACACAGAAGAAAAACAATTTCCTGAACACATGGGATGATGGGGATATGATTTGGATGCAGACTCTTAATGACCACCCTAGAACAATTATCAATAATATGGAAATAGGTCTTGATCAATGACATAGGAAGAAACCAGTGGAAATGTGCATTGGCTTCTGGGGCATGGAGGCGTGGGGGGAGAGAGAGCAAGAACATGAATCATGGAAGCATGGAAAAATTTTTCTAAAAAATAAAAATAAATTTTAAATAAATTTTAAAAAAGGACAGAGGAATTCTCTAGATCTTGGTAAGACTGGGTGTTTTCTATATCTTCTTTTTTCTCACTCAAGCTCACTTTCTCCATCTCTCAATCCTCTAACTGCTCCTTCTCTCACCAGTTGCTGCATGGATGCCCAGAACTTTCCCTGTTAGTCTGTGCAGATCAGTCTGTGCACTTGACCTAATGCTCCATAAGTTTGTTCTTCCACAGCATTGGCCATAAATGCTAGTTGACTGATTGACTTTCTTCAAGGGGCTTGTTTGCATGTATAGGCCTCTCTGCAGGTAGATGTCTACAATTTTTCTCCATATTTGTCTGACTTATTTTAAAGGTCAAACCTGAGGGCCAGATCTGGTGTGTAAACCGATGAAACAGAACCTGTTGGTGGGTTAATGAGGACTTACAGACAAGGAAAATTTACAACTTGTCTAAGACACAAGAGGGGCTCATCCAATTTTTTTGGCACTTTGTATATTATTTCAGAGAATGGACCATACTTTTTCTTTGTCTTCTCTATTTATATCTCCTCTAACACCTAGAACAATGTTCTTCAATCAGTTTACTCAAATAACAATTATTTAAAAACTTACTCTGTTGCAGTCCTAGTGCTGAATCCTAGGAATACAAAGACAACAGTGAAACACTCCCTATCCTCAAGGTGCTTACATCTTAGTTCAGGCAATGTGTATGTATCTAAGAGAGAAGAGACAGTTCTCAGTAAATGGACCAAGTTTTTTTCTGTAAGGTATTTGCAAAGACTTCTTTGGAGAGGCTTTGTGGAAGAAGTCCTATGGAAGGTTGCTGAATGGCTCTTATAAATGGAACAGGGGATAAAATAGAGAGAAATCAAGGGATTGTCCTAGTCAGATATAGTCTGAAACAATACAAAGTGACAAAAAGATAACATAGGGGGAAGTGAGGTGCCTCAGTGGCTAAAAAGCCAGGTCTAGA
This sequence comes from Gracilinanus agilis, assembly GCF_016433145.1. NCBI lineage: Eukaryota > Metazoa > Chordata > Mammalia > Didelphimorphia > Didelphidae > Gracilinanus > Gracilinanus agilis. The sequence continues at coordinate 526,010,967 of NC_058130.1, forward strand.
GATGGGGTTCAGATCTGGCCTCAGACACTTCTTGGCTGTGTGATCCTTGGCAAGTCACTTAATCCTATTACCTAGCCCTTATTGCTCTTCTGCTTTAGAACCAATATTTAGAATCGATTCCAAAAGAGGACAAGGATGTCAGTGGTAGGGAAAGAATAACAGGGATGGGAAGGATAAGAAAAAGTGGAACATTGTTAAACATTGGGGAATGAGTCTGGGCAGTGTATTGTGGATGGAAGAAGTTTTATGGATGAAGACAACTTGGGAGAATAGTCTCCATCTGGTCTTGCCTTGCAGCTTTGTCTTATGATTTTAGCCTCTGTGTAACTACCCCTGGCAAGGGGTTAACTGACCGCAAATACTCCTAGGATTTTGGGTTCTTCCCATGATAGAAAGAGAGGAAACTAAATCAGGTGAAATGAGCTGTCAGTCAGGGAAGGGACAAACTTTTCTCATGCATGGCCAGTATGATGGTTTGGGGGATTCTCAAGAACGAGAAGAAAAGAAAGGAGAGGTGATAGCCATGCCATGACCTGAGCAGCAGCTAGTGTCTACCAAACATGTCCTTCATTGCCTTCTGTAAGCCCCCAAGAGATGACCTTTATTTAAATGGACAGCCTTGGTGGTACATGGAACTGTGCATGTTTTATCTTGGTCTGGGCCCCCAGCTGCTAGAACTATGAGAGGAATAAATAGGCTGAAAGAAAAGGCCAGTTGTACATTCATTTGTGATTTTCTTAAATTTATTCTATGAAAGAATACATAGAGTAGATTTAATATTATTTCTCATAAACACCTGTGGTTGACTCTATCCTCGTGTTGCGGTGTCCTTTAGTTTTGCATCATGGAGGTGAAAGGAGAGCAGTGAAGGAGAGATGGCTCTTTCCTAACAGGGTTAGGAGCTCATGCCAAACCTGTTGTTGGAATTGTGCTTGATAGCTGGGAACACAATTAGGAATTATTTCATAACTTCCCTTCTAAGTGTAGAATTGTTAGGTATGTGGATCCTGTTTTAAAAATCTGCCCACCAAATAATACCTGTTATAGCACATCATCTAAGTGTGTATGTGTATGTGTGTGTGTATACCTTCGTATATCTACAGTGGCAGCAGCAAGTTGGACTGGGCTGTCTTCTTGGGGTGGCAGGTACTTCATTTACAAAGATGGAACATAATATTTACCAAATGAACATTGAAACCTGCTTCCATATCTTAGTAAGGGCTGTTAACAGTAGAAGAAAATTGTATTACTGCCCATTTGATACATGTACATAATACACATGTGTATTTATAGTGTTAAAGTTGCATTATTGCCTATTTAATACATGTACATAGAGGCATGTTATGTGTATACGTAATATTAAAGTTGTATTGCTGACTGATCAATATGTATGTACACACATGTAGGTATGTATTGTATTGAAGTTATATTATTGCCTGTTCAATACATACACACACATACACACATAGATATATATAAATATATACACATCTCTCTGTCTGTCTGTCTCTGTCTCTTGATATATTGATATAGTTGTTGTCCTTTGTACATGAAGAAGACCAAAATGACCTTACTGGTGATGTCTTTTTTTTAAGTTCTTTTATTTATTTATTTATCTGTTTATTTATTTATTTAATTTAGAGTATTTTTCCATGGTTACATGATTCATGTTTCCCTCTCCTCCTTCCACCCCACTCCCGTAGCCAATGAGCAATTCCACTGGGTTTTACATGTGTCATTGATCAAGACCTAGTTCCATATTATTGATATTTACATTAGGGTGTCCCCCTATCGAACCATGTGATCAACCAATCATGTCCCCGTTGAACCATGTGATCAAGCAAATGTTTTTCTTTTAACTCATTTATAAATTGGATTTCAGTGAGGCAGAGTTACACAAAAGCTTGAGTCTCACTCTCTCTTCCAGAGTCATTAAAGTCTGGTGGCAAACAAAAGTCAGGACAAGTGGTGATGGCCTGGGATGCAGTGGATGTCCTATTCCAGCTGCCTTTAAAACTGTTGGAACAAATTATTCTTATCTGCCCCTTGCGTGTCTTCCCATGATGGGGTAACACCCCTCCCCAACTCACCAATGGATTTGATGCTTATCAGTTACCAGCCTGGGTTAGCCTGGCTGTCTGCAGAGGAGATTTTTACCAGGGTGTGGTTTCTGTTTATGCTATGGTTTCCTGGAGTCACAGGTGAGAGCTGGGTGACAGGTGACAAGTGGACACAAAAGAAGAAAAGAAGCCCTAAAAGGGGCTTGGGAAACCATCACATCAGAGGTCCTAGTCTTCTCTGAACATCCTTTGTAACACACACACACACACACACACACACACACAATGTAAACTGAGGTCATTGTTCATTTCCCTGAATGAATACAATGAGAGTGTCTGAGAATGGGAAATAGGACAATTATTCTTTCCTTCCATGTCACAGAACCTCTATGATTTCTTAAAAAATGAGAATGAATTGGGAACTGGCATAGACAACTGAGTGTGCACTCCAATAACTTTTGCTCTAAAGATTTTCTGTGACTCTGCTCCCCAACTCAGATGGTAATAGAAGAAATGGGTTGTTTTGCCACATGTTAGGTAAGTATCCCGGAGGCTGTGTATGGAGGCTTTTCAAATTTATAAAAAAAATGTTCATAGCTGAGAGAACTGCAAGGAGAGAGAGAGAGAGAGAGAGAGAGAGAGAGAGAGAGAGAGAGAGAGAGAGAGAGAGAAAGAGAGAGAGAGAGAGAGAGAGAGAGAGAGAGAGAGAGAGAGAGAGGTGTTATTGGTTTAAGCATTATTAAGTGGGAAGATGGAGGAAGCCTGGGAGAAAAAGTGAGTTGCTTGGAAAATACTGTTGCAGACATGATTATAACTGGATATTTAAAGTTCATTCATGTAAGTGTATTATTTGAGCCCCTGTTGGAGGATAGAAGATCCTAGAGATGTGTATCTTGTTTTAACAATCCCACGAACTATTTGTTAAGGAGGAATCATGAATAAGAATTGAAGACCCTTAAAAAGGAAAAAAAAAGGTCCTGCATTTCAGTGTGGGAATGATGTAATGTTTAACAGAAAGGATGGTTTGAAGGCAATAATTAAACTACCAGAAGTAAATGTCCTGGTGCTTGCTCATTCTATCAAATAATGTGCATCTCTATTGCTAACATTCTCTCTATTTTTTGGTTAAAGAGGAATATAATTAACTACTTTGAAACTTGCTTATATGTGCAAATTGGTGGCACAATATTATTCAGCAAATTACACAAATATTAAAGTTAAGTCAAATTTCTATTTTAAGTATCTTTCATCTCAAATGAAATTAGTTACTTTGCTGGATATGGCGAGTGATTCTTGCAAAAGTTCTCTGGTTTCATTATTCAAAGGTTGCTAAATAGTGTGACTTTATTTTTCTAAATAAGAATGAATTTGTGATATACTAATTTTTTTTTACTAAAAATGATTTTACTGAAAAAACACTTCTACCAGTCACATGATTCTAATCTGCCATGCTTCTGGGACCTCCCTTCCTTTTCCCTGTCTGTCCTCTTCTTCTACTTCTAGCTACTTCACTTTTCAGTTACCTGTTTTTATCAATGGTGCATTCTTTCCAGGTTCCCCAGATTAGAAATCTTGTGCTCATCTTGGACTCCTTTGTTCTCAGCTAATCTCTCACCAACTTCTGTGATTCTTTGAAAAAAAAATAGAATTTTAAAACCAGAAAAGCCCTCAGAGGTGATCTTATCAGACATATGCTGATAAATGTTTGACAACTAGTTCTCATTACACATGCATAAGTTTAATCTGTATTAACATTTTCTCCATCACTTTTAAGCCTAGACAATCAATAAAACAGTAAATCAAGCCCTGGTTTGGAAGGTTTACTGATTTCTGAGTTGGAAATGTTCATAACAAAAATTTAGTAATTTGAGCTGGCTCCAGCACACTCCAGCATCTAATCCAATTTTAGAAAGAATTCCCTTTAGAGCATACTTGATGTGTGGCTATCCAGCCTTTGCTTGGAAAGCAGCTTACTTCCAAATCTTGGGTTTATATTCCACCTTTTATGATTATTACCTGGATACTTCCTATGATAGCCATGCCATGCCATCTTTACTCCAACTATCATTCTCATCTCCACCCATTGTACAAATATTATTTCATTTGGTCCCCATAATAATCTTGCAACCCTCTATTTTACAGTTGTGAAAATGGAGATTCAAAGAGGTCACATAGCTAGAAAGAGTCTAACAAGATTTGAGTTCAGGTATTTCTGATTCTAAGTCAGACCAAGTGCAACTGACAGGGTGGGTAAACCAGTCTGGCTAAAGCATCAAGGCACCATGCAGGAGAGAAAGGAGGCAACATATGCCAGGAAAGTCAAATCACCAGCACCATCTTGACTGCTATCTCCTTTCAGATTCAATGAAGACAGTCCAAGACCCTCAACCCAAAAAAATCTTTGGAAGAGCAGTGCTTCTAGTTCAATGCCATTATCCTGGCAAGCGACTCCACATGAACATATAGTCTTGTGACTGCTCCTTAAGGTGCTGTAGCCATGGCTACTGAAGACCCAGAAAAATAGATATTACCATTGTGAATGTCTTTGTTCTGGTACTTTAATGACCATGGGACCACTTTGCAGATGAAACCTTCCTTATGTGTTGTTACTCTTATCAGAGAGTGAGCTCCTTGAGAACAGCACCAGCTTACTTTTCTATTTTTATCCTCAATGCCTAGCACAATGCTTTACCCATAATTAGTTTTAATAAATATTCATTAATTCATTCAAGTCTAGGCTCTTGCCTACTGTAACATCTTTTTATTTTCCATTTTTATATTTTGGTATTATTTGTTTTTGCAATCAAATTAGATAGCAGAGATTGTCAGCTGCTCAAGAATCACTTCATGGATGGGCCATATCTGATGTCCAAAAATCCATATGTTTCATTGTATATTCTGTAAGCACTTTGGAACCCCTTCCAATGGGGGAGAAAGTAAATATTGAAATGCTTAATAAGGTCTTAGTTAAAATCTTGGTATTTTATAATACTCGCTATTCAATTATTCTTGTTAGAATTGCTCTTGGTGTTTTTCTTTTGCTTATATATCTTTTCTAATTCTGGTCTTGTTCATGGAGCAATGACTTTGTTAATAGAACAATGTGGGTAAATCATTGTAGCCTTCATAAACATCACACACTCATGTTATTTAAATAATTCTGTAGACCTTGAATCCCTAGGCATGATTTGTTCTTTGTTCTTTGTTCCGTTTTTTTTTTTTTTTCACCAGGGAACTTTCAGTAAGTACAGCATTCATAACAGCTTTGAATAGATTGTAGACACTTGTTTTCAATGTTAAGATGGATCTTGGTATGTTCTGGGCAAGCCCACATTTATCTAGCTCTTTTCTATAGCACTGAATTCTTAGTGACCTAAGTGCAGGAATTATTTACCTACAAGTGAGAAATTTGCCTTGTTTTAACTTGCTAAATGGAATAAATAATACAAGGAAATGAGGATAGAAGACACAACTAAAATGAAATGAAAATTGATAAAAATGAAAAGAAATTCATATTTATGTTTTGCTGACAAAATACCTTATCCTATAAATATAAGGGGCCTATTAACAAGCAGGTACTATAATAAGAAATCATTATTAGGAAACCTAAAAGCTTGTAGGAAGCTGTGAAGCAATTTCTGGTTCATCCCATTTCTATCTCTTTTTCATTTTCTACTCACAATCATATTTAAATTGTTATATCAGTGTAACACTTTGAACAGCTATTTTTAGAATTTCACTATCATGTGCTCAATTTCCTGGAAGCCATATAGATTTGAAATTTTCAAATTTATCTGTTTCTTTTACATTGTGAAAAAATTCCTATTATGAATACGTCTCTGAACAAGGAAAGTTTTTACTGCTTGATACCATTTGATCAAACTGTTTTTGAGGAAAATGCATTTGACTGAGAGATAGCCCAGGGGATGACTCCCAAGAAAGTGCCTCCCAGAGTCCAGGAAAATCCTCAGACAAAATAAATGTCCTGGCCATAAGAATTATAAGAGTTCTTTGAAGAAATGAAATGAGATGCAAAATGAAATAGCTGAGAAAGAATGGCAAGAAGAATTGAATCCTTAGAACAGATGGCAGAAAATCTCACCCAAACTTAAGAACAAGAACCCAAAGAGAAAAAAGGAAATAGTAAAACAAAGTTAAAAATTGGAAAAAAGGAAAATAAATGTAAGAAATTTAGTATCAAAGCCAAATAATCTCATAAATAAATCATGGACAGATAATCTAAGAATTATTGGAGTATCTGAAAATTTTAACCAAAATGTTTGAATTACAAATCTCAAGAAATTATAAATGAAAACTACAAAGAAATAAGAGGGAAAAGAGGAAATAGAAAGGATCTACCAGTCACCTCATGAACGAAATACCAACGTGGTGCTAGGTGGCTCAGTGGATAGAGAGAGCCAGCCCTGGGGATGGGAGGTCCTGGGTTTAAATTTGGTCTCGGACATTTCCTAAGGCATTTGAACATAGGCAAGTCTCTACTCCAATTGCCTAGCCTTTATTAGCCACTACTTAGTATCAGTTCCTAAAATGAGGGTAAGGGTGTTTTGTTTGTTTGTTTGTTTTAAGAAAAAAAAAAAGCAAGCCCTAAGTCATAATTCAGAGGAAAATAATAGCAACAATTCCCTAGCTTCCAGTTAAAAGAAACATTACTACAAGCTACCAAATGAAAAGTTCAAATTCTAAGGAACCAAGTTAATGATTGCATGATACTTGACACTGTAAGAACATGATATGAAAATAAAAACAAAGAGAAAGGATAAAACAAGGATAGCCTACTTGGGAAAACTAGATATGATCCTAACAGGGGAAATATTTAATAAAGTGGTGGATTTCTAAGAATTCCTGAGGAAAATGTAGAGAACTGAATAGATATTTTGAAATGCAAATAAATGCAAGAGCCTAGGTAAATGTAGAAAGGTGTACATATTTGTTTAAGTGGAAGGGAATATGTGGGGAAGAGTTGTTTATATGCTAATAGAGTGATAAAAATATATTTTCTCAGAATTCTATTATCTTTAAGGGTTCTAGAGAAAAGTAAACATGACAGGGGGCATTTAGGTACCTTTGATCTGTTTTACCAGACTCCAAAAAAGAGGAGGACTTGGACTATACTGGAAAAGTAAGGAAGAGTAAGGTTAGGAAAATTTTGTCATATAGTAGAGATGCATATGTTGAAGAATATTTAATCAGACACTCAGTGGATATGGTGCCAGTATTGGAGTCAGGAAGATCTGGGTTCAAATCTGACCTTAGACACTTACTACTTGGGTTTATCCCAAGCAAGTAAATTAATCCTGTTCACCTCAGTTTCCTCATCTGCAAAATGAGATAGAGAAGGAACTGGCAAACAACTCCAGTTTTTTTGCCAAGATTTCTCCAAATGGGATCATGAAGAGTTGGACTCGACTAAAACAACTGAACAACAACAATGATAATTTAATCAAAAGGGATGTGAGAAATGGGCATGCCCTAAATGTCAATTTCATATGCACTGGATTAAGGAATACTGACCATAATAACACACAATTACATTTTGTTATAAAAATTCATTAAACTCAAAAGGGAAATAGGAGGGAATAACTCAGAGGAGAGATAGAAAGGGGTCCAAAAGAGAAGGCAGGATAGGTTAGGAAATCATTGCAAACAAAATAAACTCAAATGTTGGGGAGAGCAATGTGAGGGGGAGATTAAAAGCAAAGAAAGAGGAACAAAAAATCTAGGATCGTGGTCAAAGCAAGAGGAAAAGAAGAGCTGAAATAGAGAAAAAATAGGTTGTTATATTAATAGATCACATCAGGAAAACTGTTTCTTTGACCACTTTCTTCTATTTGTAAAGAGCTGGGGCAAGAGTCAAGAAAGGAAAAAAGTACAAAGTGAGAGGGTAGAAGGAAATATACATTTAATCGTCCTAACCTGGAATGTCAGTGAAAGGCAAGTACTTACCCATAAATCTGAAGATAATAGAAGAATAAATTGGAAAACAGAATCCAACAATATCATTTGTAAGAAGTATATTGAAACATAAAAATTCACAAAGAATTAAAATGAAGGTCTGGGTCAAAAATCTATTATACTTCAGTTAAACTAAGAAAAACCAGGGGTAGCATGATTTTAGATGTTTATAGTAAATAAATGAGTTATAAAAGAAATAAGAGAAATGACATTGTGTTTAAAGGCATCATAGTAATGAATATACATATGCATGTATGCATATGCACACCTCTCATATCTCACACACAGTAGGACCTTATTTCACTCCCCCAATATGTTCCAAGACAGTGTAAATGGAAAATTGTGCACAATAGTGAATGCTGTTATTTAATAAGCATTTCTTAATTAAACATACATAGGTACTTTATGACTTTTCGTGGGCTTATCAGAGCTACTAGCATCACGACTTATACTTTGGGGCCATTATTCATAATGAAATTGCATTAATGGAAACAAAGAGAAGCGCTGTTCTGATGCAGACATGACTTGTTACAATGAGGACTCGGGACAAAGACTGATATGGAAGCTTATATTTGGTGCAAAACAATGTAATGACTCACACTAATGAGGGAGAATGTTGGAATAAGCATAACTGGGCAAACTGATGCAAGACTATATCTCTTGGGGAAATAGTGCAGAATTAGCACATAATTAAATTTTTTTATTTTATGTATTTTTCTGCCTTTATTTTTTTAAATTGCCAATTTTATAATCCTGAATTTGAGAATGTTGAGTTAGTGTAAAATAAGATTCTACTGTATATCTATCTATTTATCTAGGTTTATAAACCTCTTCTCCCTCCCCCACCCTTTTACTTTCTACTGAATAAACTCCACTATTAACTCCAGGATCAAATATAAAGCCCTCCACCTAACATTGAAGATCCTGTACACCCTGACTGTTTCAAACACTTTTTACTTCCATCCACATAAATTCACATCCATTCCAGCTAATTAGCCCTCTTACTATTCTTTCACATACAATATGCTTCTCTTTTCTCTATATTGTCTATCACTGACTGTCCCTCATCTCTGAAATGTTTGCCCTCCTCATATTCAATTGCTAGTTTCTTTGGCTTTCTTTAAAACTAAACTTAAATCCCAGCTTCTGCAAGAAGACTTTCCTACCATTCCATTCCCATATCTAGTGTTTTTTTCTCTAAGGCAGCCTTCCATTTGCTCTATATTTGTATCTTATAAGTACATAAGTGTTTTCCTTTTGTCCCCACCATTACAAGTGTGAGCTCCTTGAGAACAGGAAATATTTTTGCCTTTGTATACCAAGCACTTAACATGGTGCCTAGTCCATAGCAAGTGCCTAATGAATGCTTGTTGTCTGACTCGTTAGGATGTTGGCCATAGGTATCTTGATCTTCATCATCATGGCTATATATATAGCTTTGTAGATTTTAATTCTGCTTATCCTTCATAAGATTTTGTGTGTACTGGGTTGCAACTCATGCAAACACACCTTTGCCTCTCCATTATTGTCTGTAAGGTCTTACAAAATGACTTTGTTTTTTTCCCCCCTAAACTGGTGCTGCCTGTGGCTGCAACATCTCTCTGATAAAGAACTCAAAATTTTGTAATTAAAGGAAGAAAAGCAGAAATATTAAATGCATCCTTTTGAGATTATAATGTGACAAAGTTTTATTTAATAAGGGACCGTGGAATCCCAGAATAAAAATTAATTGGAAACTAAATAACAATCTTAAAGAATGAATGGGTTAAAGAATAAATCAAAGAAACAATAAGTACTTTTATTAAAGAAAATGAAAATAATGAGACCACATCCAAAAACCTATGAGATATAAGAAAAACAGTAATTGGTGGAAAATTTGTATCCCTAAATGTTTATATCAATAAAATATAGAAAAGTCAATAAACAGGTATGCAATTAAAAATTAGAAAAAGAACAAATTAAATATCTATAATTAAATGCTAAATTGAAAATCCTAAAAATTGAAGGTGAAATAAACAAAATTCAATGTAAAGAAACTTTGAATTAATAAATCAAACTGAGTTGTTTTTATAAAAAACTAACAAAATAGATAAACCATTGGCTAATATGATAAAAAAGGGAAAAGAAAACCAAATTACTTGCATCTCAACATATCAGGTATGCAGGGATGGTTTAATATAAGGAAACCTACTAACATAATTAATTATATCAACAAAAAATAAGAAAAAATTATTATTTCAATAAATGCAGAAAAAGTTGTTTAGAAGATACACTACACATTCTTATTAAAAACACTAGAAAGCAAAGGCATAAATGGATTTTTCTTTAGATTAATAAGAAGCATATATTTAAAATCATCAGTAAACATTATTTGTAATGAAGTTAAATTAGAATTCTTCCCTATCAAATCAAGAGTAAAACAAATACCCATTATTACAAATATTATCTAATAGTTTACTAGAAATTCTAGCAATAGTAATAAGAAAAGAAATACAAATAGGTATAAAATGGGCAAAGAAGTAATAAAACTATCTCTTTTGCAGATGATATGATATATATGTCTCTTAGAGATTTAACTAAAAATTAATTGAAACTATCAATTTTAGCAATGTGGCAGGATATAAAATAAACTCACATACACCAGTATTTCTATATATCACTAACAATGTCCTGCAAGAAGAGATAGGAAGAAATAACCCATTTAAATTAACCACAGATAGAATAAAATACCTATGAGTATATCTTCCAAAACAAAGGGAAAAAACTATATGAATATAAGTACTTTCTATACAAGTCAAACCAGATTTAAATAATTAGAGAAATATCATTGTTCAAGGGCGGCAGAGCCAATATAATTAAAATGACAATTCTACCTAAACTAATCCACTTATTCAATGCCATCTCAATTAAATGACCAAAAACTATTTTATTGAACTAGAAAAAATTGTAACTAAATTCATTTTTAAAAAAAGGTCAAGATTATCAAAGGAAAAAATAAAAAATATCAAGGAAAGAAGTCTAACAGTACCAGATTTCAAAATATATTATAAAACAGTAATTATAAAAACTCTTTGGTACTGGTTAAGAAGTAGAAAAGTAGAACAGAATAGACTAACCATACAACAAATTTGTGTAAAAGATTATAGTAACCTCATTTTTGACAAAGATAAAATTCCAAGTTTTTGGAATAAGAATTCATTACTTGGTAAAAACTTTTGGGAAAACTAGAAACTTGTTTGGCAGAAACTAGTTATAGACCACTATCTTACACCTTTCACCAATGTAAGATCAAAATGAATATATGACTTAGTTATAATGGGAGAATATAAATAAATTAGAAGAATAGGGAACATAGTTTCTATCAGATTTATGGATAGAAGAATTTTTTGAATATTAATGAACAAGATATAGAAAATATTATAAAATGTAAAGTGGATGATTCTGTATCAATTAAATTGAAAAGATTTTTGTACAAATAAAACTAATGTAAACAAGATTGGAAGGAAAGCAATGAGTTGGGGCAGGTGAAATTTATAGTCAGTTCCTCAGATAGAGGCATATCCAAAATATATAAAGAACTTTGACAAGTGTAAAAATATGAGCCATTCCTCAGTTGATAGTCAAAAGATATGAACAGAAAGTTATATATAACTATATGAAAATGCTGTAAACATTATTGATTAGAGAAATTCAAATAAAAACAATGCTGAGATATCATCTCACACATATCAAATTAGCTAAAATGATAAAAGGGCAAAATGACAAATGTTGATGGGATGTATAAATATAGAGACACTAATATATTGTTGGTAGAACTATGACCTGGTCCAACCATTTTGGAGAACAATCTGGAATTATACTCAGAGTTATAAAACTGTGTATACTTTTTGACACAGCAATACCACTGTTAGGTATATTTCCTTAGGTGATTAAGGAAAAAAAAAGAGACTAAATGTTCTAAAATATTTATAGCAGCTTCTTTTGTAGGTGCAAAGAACTAGAAACTGAAAGGATATCCTTCAGTTGGAGAATGGCTGAATGGTATATGATTGTAATGGAATGCTATTAAGCCATAAGAAATGACAAAGAAAATGATCACACACACACACACACAAAACATAACAAAAACCTGGAAAGACTTATATGAAGTGATTCAAAGTGAAATGAGCATAACCGTTAGAGTGTTGTACACAGTAACAACAATAATGCATGATGATCAATTATGAATGACTTAACAATTACTAAGGCAAGAATCCAGGACAACTACAAGGAACTCATGATGAAAACAAAGGATTACCAACTGCCAGAGAAGGAGCAGATAGACTCTGAATGCAGATTGAAACATGCCATTCTTTATTTTATTTCTTTCATGAATTTTTCTCTAGTGTAAGTAATATGTGTCTCATTTCACATGATGAACAGGGAAATAAATATGTTATATGAAAATATATGTACAGTTTATATCATATTACCTGTCTTCTTAAGGAAGAGGGAAAAAAGAATGATATAGATATTTACATAATTAATATTAGAATTTGTTTCTCTTGGATAAGCATATTTATTATAATTTGTTACTTATTTATACCAAATTATATGTATTATATGATAGTTTTATATATAAAAGTAAAAATATGTAACAAAACATCAACACAAAAAAAAATTGATTTTGATTGCAAAAAAAGTCAAGTTTTTGCTGACTTGTCTTGAGGTTCTTTTTTTCTCCTTACTATGGTAATGGATTTACATAAGATTATATTTATGTATGAAATTTTGATAACATTTATGTTCTTTCCTCCATCAGTTTCCTATTTTTTGGCATCATTTTTGGGGTAGTTTTTGTTCATTCATGTCTGACTTTTTGTGACCTTGTGGACCCTAGCTATTTATGGACTTTTCTTAGATAGGGATGATAGAGTGGTTTTCCATTTTCTTCTCCAATGGATCCTTTTGTCAGGAAATCAGAGGTTAGATGACTTGCCTCACATAACTAAGGAATGTCTGAGACAGGATTTGAACTCAGATCTCCTTGACACTAGGTCCAGTGTTCTTAGCTACAGAGCCACAGCTTCCTCTTTTGCATCAATTAATTTTTTAAAACAGATTAGATTGGAATAGTTTTATTTTCATGTCATATTTCCCCCCTCAGTTTTGTTCTTTTAGGTTTGGAGCAATTTTTATCTTTCTAATAAACAGTTGATTCAGGAATGATTGCCAATTTGGTAATGAGTCATTTTCTGCCTGCTAAAATGTATTCAGTTTCATGTTTTCTTGTTTTATCTGATTCTTGCCAAACTCAGCACATCATAGTTAATTTCTAGAAGATAATATTGATGATAAAAGGTTTGAGACTTCTGTGTAGTCTTCATTTTATACTCCTGAGTCTTATTTTTGAACATTTTTTCACTATCATTAACTTTGCTTTGGATTCACTAATTATTAAGATGATATTGTTGATTCATTTTTCAGTTCTGCCCCACTCTTTGTGACCCTGTTGGAAGTTTTTTTTTTTGTTAAAGACACTGGAGTGGTTTGCCAATTCTTTCTCCAGCTCATTTTTACAGATGAGGAAATTGAGGCAAATAGGGTTAAGTGACCTGTCCAAGATCATACAGTGAGTAAATCTGAAGCCAGATTTGAATTTAGGAAGAGGAGTCTTTCTGATTCTAAGTGCAGCACTCTGTCTGCTGTGCCACCTAGCTGCCTCCTATCAAGATCTATGTGGATTAAATTTCAAGTTGTAAATTTAATGGCATTTTATAGTATCAATAACTGTTATGTATATAATTATATCAATTATTCATGTTATACATAGAGATAGATTCTAATGATAATTTCAATATATAGATTTAATGTAAAGTTTTTCATAGACTTTATGTTTTAATCTATTATATCACATATTGAATTCTCTGGACTTTAATTTGTAAAATTAAGTTAACAATATTTATCCTATCACTTTCAAAAGTTTGCTACTTAGATATATAAAAGGTTCTCTGATCTTACTGGAGTGGTCAGTCTCTCCATCAGTGCAGAGCATAGCTCCTCCTCTCCTGTGTGATTCCCATCTATGTGTTCTTGTAAGTCTTTTGTAGGAGGATTTATAACTTGCTTGATGTCTTTTTCTTGTCCTTTTGATATATGAAAAGCTCTAGTCTAGCACTTGGGCTATCCATCTATGGTCTTTCATTCTTATGCTAGGAATTGTCCACCTTTTCTTCAAATCACTCCTGTCTAGGGTGATATCTGTTACATCCCTCCTTGTGCATCATAATTGGCAACCACCACACATCTTTCCATTGTCCTTTGGGTTATCTGCAGTCTTTATTCTTTCAACAATGTGGTATTTCATAAATCATATCCATGTAACCTCTCTAGGAGAATATTGATCTTAAAGAGATGGCCTTTTCCTTCAGCTTGGGATTGTTGAAATAATAGTAATATTTATATAGAGCCTTAATGTTTGCAAAGTGCTTTACAAATATTATCTCATTTTATACTCACAACAATCTTCTGACATGGTGTTGTTATTATCCTCATTATATAGATGAGGAAATTGTGTATGTGAGTATGTATATATGTCTCTATCTTATATAAGTGCTGTAGATGGACAACCATCCAGATCTATTTCACTTGAAATATTTACCATGTATAGATGTAGGTATTTATAATTTTCCAATTTTATACCTTGTGTAATTGAAGGAAGTTCAGACAAAATCATTGCTTTCTTTGTATCTTTCAAGAATCTTATATGATTTTAACGTAAGCATAGGTTATACCTTATTGGAGAGAATCTAAGGACACATTTTCCTCTACCAACTCAAATGGTTTTTGATTACCAAATAAACCATAAGTATGGCAGACTACAAGATTGCAGTCTTTTGAAAAAAAGATTATCCTTTGTATATTTCAGTCAATTATGTGACTATAAAGATGTGATCTGCTATAGAATATAATTTGCTAAAGCCTGCTTTCTTCCTTTCTCATGCTTCTTTTAAATAAGGATGTATCAGGTACATGTTCAGATTATTCTCAGGAAGATTTTGTACAGTAGACATATAAATTGGTCATATATATTATAAGGACCAAAATGAGATTCAAGAGGAAAATTGCCTTGGTAAATTAAAACTGCTATTAAAATAATATTGTATTACTAAATGTGTTTTTATGCATCTACTGCTATCCTCCTTCCTCTCTCCAATCTTTTGGATATCATGTCAAGCTTCAACTTACAAATTACCAAGAAGAGTAAAGAAATACTTTGCACATAATACTAATCTCTAAATGTAGGGAAAAGAGGGAAGTATATTAGTATTTTAGCTGTAATGAGGATTTATGACTAAATCTGTAATGGTGGTTGGTAAAGCTGTAAAGCAGTCAGGAAACTAATATGGGCTAGTCACAAGCTGTAGACTGGAGGTATTGAATGTAGGAATGTCAAATACCCAGGACCTAAGTCAGCCAATGATTGGTGTAATTTCCCTTGGTTAGGACTAAACCCCTTTAAGATTATTTTCCTTCAGCCTCTGACCTGGCTGAGGAAATAACCCCTATTGGTTGGTAGAGAGATTAGACAGGAAGGGAAGTATGGTGCTTCCTATCTAAATAGTAATGGAGTTACTCTGTCTCTCTCAGAATCTTGAACAGCAGTCACTATTTAGATCTAAGATGAAGGTAGGACACACTAGTTCTTAAATTAAATTAAGGATTTATTGAATAAATTGGTTTGGGAAAGGGATTGGAGAGTGGGTTAGGAAAACTATGAAACTAGTTTATTACTGCCTTCTAGATCTAAACTCCTTGCTATGATCTTCAGATGACCCAAGGGACTAGCCCTGGGACAGAAATAAATGGTCTCCTTGATGGTAAATATAAAGTAATCACTTGATAAGGAATAATTGATATATCAGATTGATGTTCCTATTTGGTCAGCAATGATCTTTAACCCTGCCTGGCCTAGGAAACTAAAATATCCCACGTTCCACCTCCCTCAATCCACCGGGTTCCCACATCCAAGAGGTAGAAGGGGAGGTGAGGAGAGAAGTAGGAAATACTCTAGGTCCAACTGCCAGTTGGTACCTGCCCTATGACTCATGCCACAGTCAACATTCCAACCAGGGCAACTGACAGGTTGCCCCAAGAAATATGGCAGTATTATTTTCTACATTACATAGCTAATATGAGAAGTTCAGAAAGCAATTTGATAGGAGATAAAGTAAAAAGTAATAGCTAACTTGAAGTTTGGGGATTATCTAATAATTCTTCCTTGATATCATGCCAGAATTTCCAGAATTCACTGAAGAATTGTGCCCTGAAAGAACCATTTCTATTCAATTGTCTAGATTTTAAAAGAGCTAAAAAGGTGATTCAATTGGCAAGTGTACTTTTGAAATATTTTCTCTGTAAAGACATTCAAAAGATGCCTTTTTTTTGTTTAGGCCAAAATTGTCTTGGCTTTGCAATTTGAGCCTACATGCAAAGATCTCTCTGGTGGAAATGCAGAGACCAATTTCAGATGTTTCCATTCGACAGGCACAAACACTTTGATAAAGTTCTTACCTTCCAGTAATTTTCAGTTTCAAAAAAATGAGCTGCAATTTAAAAAAATAGCCATAGGGTTTTTTTAAACTTCAAGCATTAAAGTTTAGCCATTTTAATGTTGCCAGTGCCTTAATATGAAAATAGTTGGACCAACTGGTTAAGTCAGTCCAAAACTTAGTCTATCTAGTGAAAAATAATTCAAAGAAATTGTTTAGTATCTGTCAAAAATGAATTTTCATTTTCAACTAGGTGTTTTCATATTGGTTAGAGATCCCGAATGACTCAAAAGTTTCATCTTTTTTTCATCTTAGATATTCTTATCCCTCTCTTCTATTTCTATTTCTTCCACTTTACCATTACATCCAAACTATTGTTATAATATCCTAAATGGTTCTGATCCCACCCTATTTGAATCCACATTATATTTCTTCTACATTTTTTCATCCTATATAGTAGCATTTGAAAGTCCCAGAAGTCCCCAGGGCTCCTTGTGGCTAATAGAAAAAGGTTAAATCTACTTAGATGGAAATTGAGTCAATAAATCAATCAACGACAATTTATTGAATACTGGCTATGCACCAGCCATCATGTTAGGCAATGAAGGTACAAATATTAAATACAATAAATTATGCATACTCAGTAGGAGCGTATATTTTACTGGGGAGATAACATGTTCATATATACATATATCAGAAGGTAAGTAAGCATTAGATAACATGAGAAAGGAGGGGCACAAATAATTTTATGGATCAGAAAAGACTTAGTAGTAGTGCTTGAGGTGTTTCTCAAATGAAGAGAAAGATTTTATGAGGCAGAAAGGAAATGCCCATTCCAGGCATGAGAGAGGGCCACTGCAAAATTATAGAAGGGGGAGATATAGCATCATGTGTGAGGGACAGAGGGGGACCAATTTGACTGGAATTTAGTGTGGGAATGGGAGTAGTATGTAGTGAGTCTGAAAAGATAGGATAGATCCAAGTCATGAAGGGTTTTAAAAACCAAAGTTCATATTTTATCCTAGAGACAATAGGGAAGTAGTTCATTGAATAAGAGAGCAACATAGTTAGTCCTATACTTAAAGGAAATCACTTTGTAAGATTGTTGCTGTTGTTGTTTGTTCTTAGTTTCTGAAGACAACCAATGACATCATGGATGATATCTTGACTTATGCATGAATTGGATTTAAGTGAGGCAGTTGCACAAAGTCATAAGCCTTATTCTCTATTCCAGAGTTATCAAAGTCCGGTGGCAAGACAAATGTCAAAACAACTGGTGATGGCTCAGCATGTATTGGATGACCTTGGCATCTTCCATGTCTTAACAAGCTCTAAGTGTTACACAACATTTGCTAGCCATTGGAGCAAATTGTTCTCATCTGCCCATTCCACAAGGGTGTTTTCATATGCTTAGGATAGACAACCCCCTAACTCTTCAATGGATTCGTGGTGAATTGGTAATCCTCAATCAGGTTTAGCCTGTCTTCCAATATGGTTCACCAGGGTATAGTTGCTGCTCATGCTATAGCTTCATGGAGTCACAAGTGAGAGCTGAGTGTCAGGTAGATACCAAAGGATGATGAGAAGCCCTGAAAAATCTTTGGCAATCCTTCACACCAGAATTGCTAGTACCCTTTGAACATCCCATACACTATGACAGATATATGGAGGATGGATTGGAGTAGAAAGAGACTTGAGAAAGAGAATTAAGGGGTCATTGTAATAGCAGAGCTAAGAGGTAAAATGGGCCTGAACTAAATAGTGTCTGCATGAGTAGAGAGAAAGGAATGGACTCAAGAGAAGACAAAAAAGCGGAGATTAAAAATGCAAGATTTGGAAAACCAATTGGCTATATTGTATAAGAGAGAATGAGGGGTTAGAGTTAATACAAAGTCTTCAAATTTGGAAGAATAGTGTTACCTTTGAGGGTTGAGAGGTAAAAAATGAGTTCTAGACATGTGGAATTTGAGATATCTTTATGATATTCAGTTTGAAATGTCCAATAGGCATTTGGAGTTGGGTATTGAAGCTTGGGGGAGGGGGCAATGGGGACTACATATTTAAATCTGTGAATCATCTGCATTGAGATGATAATTAAACCCATAGGAACTTATAAGATCACGAATAGAGAGAATCTAGAAAGAGGAATGTGGAGGAAAGAACCTTCAAGAATATCCATTTTTAGGAGGTATGGCGTAGATGATGGTCCATCAAAGGAGGGTGAGATGGAATGGTCTGACACATAGAAGAAGAATCAGTAGGCAGTCATTGTCAAGAAAACCTGAGGAGGAGAATATATAAGATGAGAAGGTCTTCAGTTTGTGTCAAATGCTGTAGAAAAATGAAGTACTAGATAAAAACTAACAGATTTGTCAATTAGATAACTGGTCACTTTGAAGAGAGCTACTTTGGTTGGGAAGTGAGATTAGAGGTCAGATTATAAAGAGTCAAAGTGTAAGTAAAGAATAGGAAACAGAGGCAATGAATACTTGGAATCTGGCTGAGAAAGAAAAGAGAGATTGGACAATAGATTGAGGGGATGTTTTTTAAGGGTAGAAGAAACTTGAGCATTGTATTTGAGATGAAAAGGAAATAAGTGTAGGTATGGGCAGTTTAAGGAGAGAAAGGAAGATCTGAAATAATTTTTAGGGAGAGTGATAACAATCAATCAATGAAAAATGAAAGAATTTCCTTGTTTAACTTAGGGCTAGTTTTGACTGGTTACCATTAAATATCATTTCTTGATTTAGCCTTTACTAATTGTCCAACTTTTTTTCACTCACTACTCTCATATACTCACTTTTGGATTCATGCAAATTTCTCTACTAATTATTCATAGAACATTTCATGTGAATTTCTTCCTCTGTACCTTTTGTTCATTCTTTTAGCCCCATCCTCTCTAAATTGTATTCTCCAAAGTTCAGCTAAAGTCCCAACTTTTCATGGAAACTATACAGCTTTTCTGATCTCTGATGACCACTCTCTCCTAAATCCATATAGCTCTCAAGTTTTATTTTATAATCTATATTTTATATTATTTTGACTTATTAAGATTTTATTTGCATGTCCTATCTTTTTATATCCAGGGTTATCAATCAATCCAACTGCTTACTAATCACCTGCTTGATGCCAGACCCTTAGCTAGGTATTGGGTATACAACATAAAAATTAAATAGTTCTTACCTTGAAAAGCTAACATTTTATCAAATTCTTGTACCTAGTAACAGCCCTAACATGTGGTATGATGCCATGCTTCTAGTCTGCTCTCATTAGGTAGCTAACAATGAAAATAATATCTATGGATGAATATGATTCCTTACTAAAATATTAGTTATGTTGGGTTAAACCAATGAAAGAAATTATTTCTTGCCCAAGATTGTGTGATAGATGCCTTTGTGAAGAGTGTATAGATGGGAGTAGAAATGTCTTTGGTGTGACCCTATACCTACATGACATTAAACTAGTGCTTTCTCCTTCTTTTATTATACTTTTCATAAAGAGTTCTGTCCTAAAAGTTCAATCTTTTTGGATGGTAATTGAAAGCCAGTGGCTCATACACTTATGTGTCCTCATATCAGTACTGTGTAAAGTGTCAGTAAAGCATAGAGCAGATCACATGGGGGAGAACAGATAATATCAAATTCAGCAACATAGTGGGTGGTTGGGTGGGCGGCTGGGTAGGTGCTAGGGAAGGATAGAAGTGAATAAAATGTTGATCTCTGCATAAAAATTTGCTCTTAGAGATAAAACTCTTGGATTGGTTTGAGGTGATCCAAACCCAGGGATCCTTTAAATGTTAATAATAGCAGAATTATGAATTTTGTTTCAAGTACATTTTAGGATATAATTTCCAAGTTAATGTCTGTACCTAGTAGAATTCATACCTTATTATTTATTATTATTTGAGAAAAGGAAAAGTAGAGATTACAATGTGAGCATAAAAATCTTTCAATGCAGTTCTGATGGGTTCAGAAAAAAATAAAAATGTATAATTACTCTAAAGTTCTTTAATGTACTAGAAAATGAAAGGAGAATCTAATTTTAAAGTTATCCTGAGGACGCTGAGTCCTTAGAGAAAATGCTTTTGGTCAAACAAAAAATGTAAGTAGGAACTTTTTTTTTTGGCATCTATTCCATTATCTCCATCGTCATAGAATCTTAGAATCCCAGAGCTGGATCTCAACTTTGAAAGCCATTTAGAGCAACTGATACATCTTGTCTACTACTCCCCAGACAACTCACCTGGCCTCTGCCTCAATTCTTCCTATGAATGAGAACCTGCAGGGGAAACCATTCCATTCCTTTTGAGGACAACTCTAATTAATAGAATCACAGCATTTCAGCTACTTGAATGAGGATACCCTCTACGATATTACTGACAATGGTTTTCCAGCCTTTATCTGAAGACCTTCCTGGAGAGGCAGCCACTTACCTCCTGAGACAGCTCATTTTACTTTGAGATAGGTCAATATGTTAGGGAGCATTTTCTTACAGTGAGCAAAAATCTGACTGTTAATTTCTATCCATTGTTTCTTGGCCTATAATTTGAGATCAAGTGATAAAAGCTTAATTCTTTTACACAACAGTATCCTTAACATACTTAACGACAGCTATTGTTTCCTCCCTACTTCTCACCCTCTTTATCCGCTTTGTAGTCTAAATCACTTTTTTTTTAACCCTTACCTTCCATCTTAAAATCAGTGATAAATATTGGTTCTAAGGCAGAAGAGAAGTAAAGGCTAGGCAACTGGGGTTAAGTGACTTGCCCAGGATCACACAGTGAGGAACTATCTGAGTACAGAATTGAACTTAAGATCTCATATCATCAGGCCTTACTTTTCTATCCACAGAGCCACCTAGCTGCTTCCTAAATTGCTTTCCTCTGGAGGTTACTCCAAGGCAGTGGTTCCCAAACTTTTTTGGCCTACCGCACCCTTTCCAGAAAAAATATTACTTAGCGCCCCCTGTCACATACTATCACCGCCTCCTTACAGTTATTCACCGCCCCCAAATATACCGGTGGCCATCACCACTCTTCTGGATCGCTGCAGCACCCACCGGGGGCAGTGGCGCCCACTTTGGGAATCACTGCTCCAAGGTATCAATGTCTTTATAAAAATGTGGTATTGCTGTCCCAAACTGAATTAATTGCTAAAAATTTGATCTCACATGAACAGGGTATTTATAAGAATTTCACCTGCTTCATTCTGGACACTAGGAAGTACTTAATGCAGTTAAAATTTCAGAACAATTTGGAGCTTGCAATTTGGCTTATAGTCTCTTTATTTGACTGAGATTGCCTTCACCAAAATAACCAATGATCCTTTAAATGCCTTTTTCTTTGTCATTATCTTTCTTGCGCTCTTGGCAGCATTTGATATGTGACCATTCCTCTCTCCTTCCTCCCCTCACTCTTTCTTCTTTCAAGTTTTCATTACACTTCTTCTTCTTGGGTCTGCTTATAACTGTCTGACCATACTTCTCTCTTGCTGGTTCATTACTCTTCTCTGGTCTCCTAACTATGGGCATATACAAAAACCTGTCCTGGGTCCTCTTCTTTCTCTCCATTCTCTCTCTATAATTTCTTCAATTCCCCATAGGTTCAAGTATCATCCTCAAAGTTACTCTAGTTGTTCTATGTGACTCTGTTTTTGTTAGTCATGTGTGACTTTTTATCACCCCATTTGGGGTTTCCTTGGCAAAGATGTTGGAGTGGTTTACCATTTCCTTTTCCAGCTCATTTTACAGATGAGGAACTGAGGCAAACAAGATTAAGAATCTGAGACTGGATTTGAACTCATGAAGATGAGTCTTCCAGATTCCAATTCCATTACACTATCCAGTGTGCCACCTAGCGGCCCATATGATTTTGAGGATCATATGAAAAAGCTCCTCTGTGACATCTAATCACTTATAATATGGCTCCTGCCAACCTTTCCAGGTTCATGATTTTAGTTACTTCTCTTCCCTCACTCCATGGTCCAATCAAAACTAGTTTTATTATTTTTCTCTTTTCTCTGTTCCTATGAGAGGCTGAAAAAGTTGCCCCCCATTCCTAGAATGCATGTCCCTCCCATCTTAACCTCTTATTATCCTTCCCATCCTTCAGAGCTCAGCTCAATTTCCACCTCCTACATGAGACTTCTACTATTTCTACAAGCTGCTAAAACCTTTCCCCGAATACATCTGCAAACACATATACATACATGTAAGCATATACACACATACATGTTATCTTGCATTGTGTGTATTTTGTATGTATTTGTACAATATATGAATTTGTCTTTCCAATAAAATGTTAGCTCCTTAAGCACAAGGACTATGTTGCTTTTGTCTAGCACAATGGTCGTCACAGAGTACTAATTAATCAACAAATGTATTTTTCAGTAATATGTTTCACTCATATTATTTAATAATAGTATATCTATAGGCCATTAAAATTCTTAAATCTTTTTCATGGAGAATATCATCTTCTGTTACCTCTGCTATTCTTTTTTATTGATTTATTTTAAAAGACAAATGCAGGATTTTACATCCATATCTATTAAATTTTACTTTATTAAATTTAGCCAATTAGTGAACAGTAGTAAAATACTTATTAAGTTCAACATCATAGCCTGTCAGAATCTGTTTGGAGCCTGACTGTTACTTACCCTGTTAACTATTCCTTCCAGCTTCATGTCACCTGGGAATGTGATAAGCAGTGCATCTATGCTTGGTCTAAGTCATTTCTTTAGAAATGAGGCTACAGCATGAGTTCATGTCATAATGCAGGACTAGTACTGGTTCTCAGCTCCTCCACCCTAGGTGTTGACACAACATGCCATCTGTTTTCTTCAGGAGCCTCCTTTCCAAATAAGTCTCAATTTCACATGTACTTGCTAAGCAATATCAACTCTCTGTTAGTTATTATGCTAGGTAAAACAGTTCAAAGAATGAAAGATCTCATGGTTTCTGCCCTCAGTTGGCATAGAGACTAATAGGAATAGATAGCAATGTAAACAAATAAGCATCAAACATAAAAGAAGGTGAAAAGACAGAGGCAAGATATAGACAAAGTATTTCAGGAAAATTTGGGCATGACGATAATACCTGTATAACCCAGATCAAATGGAAAGAGAAAGAAGGAGACAATTTGGATCTTATAATTTCATAAACATATGTTGAAAATTGTTCTTACAGGTACTTGGGGAAATGAAATATTTTTGAATTAAAAAAAGAAAAAATTTGGACATAGATTGATTACTTTCACCTTCAGGTGACATGAGAAACTTTCTTTTATGATGTAAAATATGATTGGGTCAGTTGAAGCAATCAATATGACACTGATTCAGTCTGTGCTATTCAATAACTGAGGCAATCCTAATTATGGTATTTTGTGATAGAGTGGTGAGAATATTACTGTTGGAACTGGGAAAAACCTATCTTCACATGCTCTCTCAGCAGTCATTAGGTCTGTGAATAAGACCAAACAGTTTAGCCTTTTTTAAGGCTCACTTTCCTCATCTGTAAAATAGGAATACCTATCATACCTTCTTCATAGCATTGTTGAAAGGCTCAAATAATATGATATAAGAAAGGTAATCTATGTAAAAGGCAGCTACTATCTTAGAATGGCTGAAGATATTAGATCCCACACACTGAAGTCCTTTTATTTTTCAACTGTCAAAGTATAGTTTATGGGTATCAATGATAAATCTCTTATTACTGTTCAACTCTGTATATGTCCTAGGGGGCAGGAAATATATCCTTATTGATTAATATTAGTATTCCTTTGTCAGTTCACCAAGTTTACTGCCATAGACCAAGCAGACACTCAATAAATGTTAATTGATGGTTACCATCATCAAAGAACTCCCCAGAAAATCAATAGAAGTTCCATTGCTCAAACTGTCTCCAAAGAGTTCATGGTGATAATTTGGTTTCCTCAAAGCCCCTTCCATACAAGTAGTGATTTTGAACTAAAAAAGAAAATTACTGTGTGAAATAAGCAGAATCAGGAGAACATTATATACAGTAATTGAAATGTTGTGGGACAATCAAATGTGATAGACCTTGCTACTAACAGCAACACAATGACCAAGGACAATTCTGAGGGAATTATATGAAAAATAATGCTGGCCACATCTAGAGAAAGAATTGTTGGAGTAAAAATGCAGAAGAAAATATATGATTTTTCACTTGTTTATTTTGGTATATGATTTGAGGTTTTGGTTTTATAAAATTGCTCTCTTACAAAAATGAATAATATGAAAAGAAGTTTTGAGTGATAATACATATATAACCAAGTAGAATTGCTTGTCAACTCTTGGAGGAAGGGAGGGAACAAGAGAGGGAGACAACATGAATCACGTTACTTTGGAAAACTTATATGTAAATTTCTTATTGGAATAAAATGAAGATAAAATTAAAAAAAGAAAATTATTGATATTAAAGAGATGAGGAAAATATTCTTATACCTGGAAAGCAAAGCAATTCTGAATTTCTCATGTACCAGTATGATCTTCTATATTAAATATGACACTTTCTCTAGACATTTCTGTCAATAAAAGAGAAAATGTGAGCCAGAACATAAACTTGAAAAAAATTTTTTTAGATGGAAATACAGGAAGGCAGGCTATTTGGTCAATTACAGGCACTGATCTGTGAAAACATCACTGGAATTGCAGTATCTTACAATTTACTATCTAAAAGGTATCACACAAATCCTGTAAAGTAAAGGTAGCTAAACTCAAATGAGCAAAATAGGTCACTGTGGATTTTAAACAAATATAAAACCCCGGGCATTCACAAGTAAGACTAAAACCTTGTGCAAAATAACATGGCAGTTTGCTAAATTAATCATGTTATTTTGTAGTACTAGGGAACTATGTTGACGTTAGACTAAGACAACATCTTCACGATGGCATATGAATTGTTTGCTCAGAAAATAAATGTTGTAGATGGAAGTGTGTGGCAATGCCTTAGCACCTAAGCTGCCTCCAAATTTTTCTTTCAAAAATGCCCCCCCCATCTTATGTTATCTGGGGAGAGCTAGAAGGAATATTTGAAAATATCTACTTTTTCTTTATGAAAGCCAAGAGCTCCAGAATCTTAGTTTCTAAGAAACATAGTAATATAATAGCAGAACTAACCAGAGTAAGGTAGAATCCAATTATAAAATTTGTCCACTACTATGTATTTTGCTAGAGAAGATTTTGATGCCATGAATACATGGAAAGAAATCACATTCCTACTGTAAGGAATCAAGAAACAATTACAAGCGAATTTTTACATAAATCTAAATGGATAAGCACCTGAGGATTTATTTTAATCCATCTAAAAAGCACCATCATGGTGGGGGCAGCTGGGTGACTCAGTGGATTGAGAGCCAGGCCTAGAGACAGGAGGTCCTAGTTTAAAATCTGGCCTCAGACACTTCCCAGCTGTGTGATCCTGGGAAAGTCATTTAACCCTCATTGCCTAGCCCTTACCACTCTTCTGCCTTGGAGCAAATAGTATTGACTCTAAGATGGAAGGCAAAGGTTTTTTAAAAAATCAAAATAAATAAAAAGGCACCATCATGGCAGCACACACTCTCACAGTTGAGGAAAATAAAATGATATGACTAACAAAGTGGTAGATTAGTCACTATCCTAAAACCACTTCAATCCTTTAACTCTCTAAATAAAAAAAAGGAATTACAGCTTGATGTAAAATAATAAATGCTTAAATTCATAGGAGATAGAAGATAAAAAGTGACAAAGTAAAATTCTTATAAATCAATGCCACTGAATATGGCTAATTCTTAAAGTGCTTACTCATCACTCTTTGACTATCAGTTTCCACATGTTGGTAGGAATTGGTAGGAATAAAAAAAAAAAAACTTAACTCACATTTTAGTACAGAGGCCCATCTTGGGATCCCCCAATGTTATAAGAATTCTTTTAGAACTCTCCTTGATATGAACAATTTCCTTTCACCCCTTAAGGAACATCAGACACTGACTCTATCCTCCTATAAGAAGTTATAATGGGATTGGGGCAGGGGTGCTGAAAACATGTTGTCTATTGATTGATGTCTGGCTCTAGGTTTGGAAACCATGTGGTAGAACTTCTCTCTAGACCACACCTACCTGCTCTTTATCCCACAGTGGAAGATGCTAATGAAACTCAACTATAAGAAGTCAAGGAGTGAAGCCAAAGATGGAATTTGGACAATATACTATGTGAGCATTTATTTGGTAAATCATCTGAAAGTATCCTAAAACCAGAAGGAGATGTGAGGAGAAAAGTCTCAAAAGAAATAGCTCTTTAACAAATACAACATAGAAGTGACAGGAAGCAGAGCTAAGATGGTGGAGAGGAAGCAAGAAAATCTGAAACAGCTGTGATAATCCTCTTCAACCAATCTTAAAATAATGCCACAAAACTAATACTGGAGTGAAAGAATCAACAGGTTTAGAATCTGCAACAGTAGATGTAGGGTTGGCAGGGTGGGGTTTGCTGTTGGCTTGCTCCTAACTCTTTGTCGTAGCCTCTGGTTGGCTGTGCTCCCCTCTCACCCCAGTAAACCAGACACTTTCTGCCTAGCTGTCAAATTGTTCTCTGCATGAAAGTTACAGATTCTAAACCTGGGCCCAAGCCAGTATCCAGACCCTGAGACCCTGCCTGAGCCAACAATATTGCAACTCAATGCACACCATAAAGTTCCAAGCAAGCCTACAATAAGGTCCAGAATTCCAGCATGAGGCAGGCTGTGCAGTGCACCTAATCTGGATAAGCCCAGAGAGAGGCCAAGAGTCTTAGCCCACTCTTGTAGTGAGGATTTGAATCACAATTTGAGGCAATCAGTACTCCAGGTTGTTGTAAACACCAGACCTAGGCCTCCTGGATCCCTAGTGAAAATAGTCTCTAGGATGGTGGCTTATAGGGACCCAAATCTAGCTAGCCCTTACCAAAGCTCAAGACAGAGCCCTAGGGCAAAGCAGTCTATAGTGTGCCTAATCTGATCAAGCCCAGAGTAAGTCCAAAAGCCCCTACCCAACCCTAAGGCTAGATTTTGAGCCATCAGCAGTCTCAGGGGTGATTGAATCAGCAGTGAAAAGTGGCCTTCAGAATTCCCAGCCCACAGGCCATCATACCACCATGGAAGAACTGAAACTTGCAGAAACCCAGAAATAAGGCTAAGGGTAGCAACAAAGAAGAATTTAAGTTTAAAAGGATGCTCTAACCTTCCTCAGAATAGAGCCTTCCTTTAAAATAAAAGTGAAAATCAAGAAAAAGACTGGAAAAATGAGCAAATATTTTAAAAATCTCACCTAATCATAGGGAAATTTTTATGGAGACAAAGAGCAAGGTACAGCACAGAAGGGGATAGTGAAAGCAAAGCAAATACATGCAAAGTTCCAAAGAAAAATATGAATTGGTCTCAGATTCTGAAAAAACTCAAAAAGGATTTCAAAAATCAGTTGACAGAGGCAGAGGAAAAATGGGGAAGAGAAATAAGAGCAATGCAAGAAGAAATGGGCCAAATGAAAAAGGAGGCTCAAAAGCTCATTGAAGAAAATCATTCCATTATATTTGGGCAATTAGAAGCAAATGACTTTATGAGATTCCGAGAAACAGTAAAACAAAATCAAAAGAATGAAAAAAAGACAGAGAAGAAAATGTGAAATATCTCATTGAAAAAAAAAACTGATCTAAAAAGTAGATCCATGTAATTTAAGAATTAGTGGACTACCTGAATGCCATGATCAATAAAAAAGCCTGGACATCATAATCCAAAAATTATCAAAGAAAACTGCCCTGATATTCTTGAACAAGAGAGTAAAATAGAATAAAAAGAATCCACAGATTGCCTCCAGAAAGAAATTCCTGAATGACAGCTCCCAAGAATATAATAGCTAAATTCAAGAACCCCCAAGCCAAGGAGAAAATACTTCAAGTAGCTAGAAGAAAACAATTTAAATATTAAATTTAAATTTAAAGAGTCAGGATTGCACAGGATTTAGGAGCCTCCACATTAAAGGATTGGAAGGTATGAAATATGAAATTCTAGGAAGTGAAAGATCTAGGTTTATAACCCAGAATCACCTGTCCAATAAAACTGAGTATATTCTTTTAGGGAGAAAAATGGTCATTTATTGGAACAGAAAATTTCCAAGCATTTCTGATGAAAAGACCAGATCTAAACAGAAAATTTAATGTCCAAACACAAGACCCAAGAGAAGCATAAAAAGATAAATAAGAAAGAGAAAATTTAAGAAACTCAGTAAGGTCAAACTGTATGTATTTCTACATGGAAAGAGGATGTTCGTAATTCTTAAAATTTTTTATCAGTAATAGAGCATTTAGAAGGAGTATACATAGACAGAGTGTGTGAAAGTACACTGATTAGAATGACATGATACACAAAGAAATCAAGGGGCACAAGGAAGTGATAGATGGAATGGGGTAAATTATGTGATCTAAAGAGGTGTAAAAAACTATTATAGTTGTAAGATTTTAAATTTGGGTTTTATGCTAAATATGAGAATTCTAAAGTAATATTGTGATCGATGATTTAAAAATATTATAGCTAAAGTCAAAATGACTTTTAGCAGCTTTTTTTACAAAGAGGTGGAAAGAGTGAAAGTGGAAAAATGTAGATAAAGAGAAAGAAAGTACTGCCTAACTACCAATACCCTAAATTTAATCTTAATGTCTTCAGACCAAAGATGCGAATCCAAAAGCGATTCTCACCAGAATCCAAAATCCTAATTAGGAAGCTGAAATCTGAAGAGCCAGGAGACTCTGAAAAATCCCTCGAGAATCTTCAGTGCACACAAGGCTAAGACCACCAAGAATATCACTAGAACTCATGCTGAAGGGAATGTCCCACCCAGGTTCCAATGAGCAGAGAGGGTCTCCTCACCAAAGAACCAAGGAAGGAATCACTCCACTCACCACCGCAGGATCCAAGGAAAGAGTCTTCTCCTCCTCCAGACTAGTTCACCCACCAGAGTCTGAGATTCAATCTTCGAGCTGGTCTTTTTAAAGCAGTTTTCTCAAGATCACTTCCTATTGCTCCCCCACTTTACAGGAACCAATTCCAGTCTTTCAATTTGCCTAACACTGTCCAGGGGCAGGGCAGTGGCCTCTGGAGTTGTCACCCACTCTAGTAAGTGACTTGTGAACTCTCATACTTAGTAACTGGCAAGGTACTAATTAGGGGCACTTGAGTTTTTGATTGATTAACTTAAAAGTTGCTGGTTGATAGACAAAGAGAGTTTGATTCACTCTTCACACAGTGGAGGAGAGGATGAGAATGGTGTTGGACAATGCTTAAATTTTACTCTTATTGTAACTAGCTCTAAGAGAGAATAATAAACATAATCATTGTGGCATAGAATCCTGTCTTACCCTATCGAGAAATAGAAGAGAAATAAGACAAGGGCAAAGGGAATGGTAATAGGAAGGAAGGAAAAGTAGCAGGTGGTAATAAAAAGCAAAACACCAGTAAGAAGGGATAGAGTGAAAGGAAAAAGAATAGGATCAAAAGGGGGAAATAAGATGGAGGGGAATACACAGTTGGTAATCATAACTGTGAACATGAATGGGATGAACTCAGCCTTAAAATGGAAGTGGATAGCAAAGTAGATTAAAAACCAGAATCCCTCTACATTGTGTACAAGAAATACATTTTTGGCAGGGTGACCCAGGGTAAAGGTAAGGGGCTGGAACAGAATTTATTGTGCAGCATCTGAAGGAAAAAATGGAGGAGTAGCAATTATGCCATCTCAGACAAAGCTAAAGTAAAAATAGATCTGATTAGAAAGAGATAAGGAAATTACATCTAGCTAAAAGGCACTATAAACAATTACAAAACACTTTTCACACAAATAAAGTCTGATATAAACAATTGGAAAAATATTAATTGCTTATGGTTAGACCAAGCTAATATGATAAAATAACAATTCTACCTAAATTAATTTCTTTATCCAGTGCCATCCTAAACTACAAAATAATTATTTTATAGAACAAAAAAATAACAGAATTCATCTGGAAGCATGAAAGATCAAGAATATGAAGGGAATTTAAAAAAATGTGAAGGAAGGTGGCCTAGCAGAGTACCAGAACTCAAACTGTACTATAAAGGAGCAATCATCAAAACAATCTAGTACTGGCTAAGAAATAGAATAATTAGATATAGAATATACAGGGGGAAATGACCTTAGCAGTCTAGTGTTTAATAAACCCTCAAATCCCAGCTTTTGCAATAAGAACTCTCTTAACAAAAAACTACTGGAAAAATTGGAAAACAGTGTGGCAGAAGCTAGGTATACACCAATATCTCACACTCTATACCAAGATAAGGTCAAAATGGACATATGATTTAGATATGAAGAATGATACCATAACTAAATTAGGGAAACACTGAATAATTTAACCTGGTAGATCTTTGGAGAAGGGAAGAATTTATGATAAAAGAAGAGGCAGAGAGTATTATAAGATATAAAATGAATAATTTTGATATATTAAATTGAAAAGCTTTTGTACAAACAAAATGAATCTAACCAAGATTAGAAGGGAAACAAGAAACTGGGGAAAAATTTTTAACAATTTTCTCTGATAAAGTTCTCATTCTCAAATTTATAGAGATTTAAGTCAAATTTATAAGACTACAAGCCATTCCCCAATTGACAAATGGCCAAAGGATATGAACAAATACTTTTCAGATGAAGAAATGAAAGCCATCAATAATCATATAAAAAATGGTCTAAATCACTCTTGATTAGAGAAATGCAAATTAAAACAATGCTGAGGTACCACCTCACACCTATCAGATTGGCCAATATAGCAGTAAAGGAAAGTGGTAAATATTGAAGGAGATGAGGCAAAATTGGGACACTATTGCATCATTACTGGAGTTGTGAACTGATCTAACCATTCTGGGAAGGAATTTGGAACTATACTCAAAGGGCTAAAAAACCCTTTGATCTGATAATACCATCACTGGCTCTGCATCCCAAAGAGATAATAAAAAAAAGGGGGAAGATCTACTTGTAACAAAATATTTGTAGCAGTCCTTTTGTGGTGGCAAAGAATTTGGAATTGAGGGGATGACCATCAATTGAGGAATGATTGAACAAAGTGTGGTATATGATAGTGATAGAATACCGAATACCGTTGTGCTCTAAGGAATGATGAATAGATGATTTCAGAAAGAGTTGAAAAGACCTACATGAACTGATACAGAGTGAAAAATTATAATCTTGACTACATTAATTTCATTTGTATAAAACTTTTTGAATTTAACATATTCAAAATTATTCATCTTATATTCTCAATTCTTTCTCTCTCTTGTTTATTCATAAATTCTTCTCCTATCTATAAATCTGCTAGGTAATATGTTCCCTGTTCTTCTAATTTGATTATGCTATCTCCTTTATCCAACCCTATATCCATTTTGGTCTTATCTTGGTCTCTACTTAGTTTCCACTAGATTGCTTTCCAGTTTTCCCAACAATTTTTGCCAAATAATATATTCTTATCCTAAAAGCTTAGATAGATCTTTACTTTTGTCAAACACAAAATTATTACTATCATTTACTGCTGTTAGTTGTATGTCTGTTTTGCTTTTCTACTTCTTAGCCAAAACAAAGATGCCCATTATCACAATATACATACATATATATATATATATGCTTACATATGTATATATGTTTTCATGTTGTCTCCCTAAAAGACTGTAAATGTCCTATCTTTTGCCTCTTTTTGAATCCCCAGTGCTAAGCATCATGCCTGGTACATACTAGATGCTTATTAAATGTTTATTGATTGATTAAATGAAATAACACAGAAAAGCAAACAAAAACAGTGGCACACTGTTTGATAAAACCAAAGACCATAGGTACTAGGGTCAACTCACTATTTGACAAAAAATTCTGGGAAACCTTGAAAGCAATTTAAGTATAGTCCAGGAATTCTTAACTTTTTTAAATCATAGACCCTTAGGTGTCCTGGTGGAGATTATGAATCTCTTCTTAAAATAATATTGCTAAATACATAAAATGTAATATAGAGTATTTCAAGGGAAACCAATTATATTTAAATATGGTTATAAACTTTTAAAAATAGGTTTATAGATTCTATTTTATTAACAACAGCATCAGATTAATTTCTTACTATATATCAAGATAAGCTGACTGAGAATGACATCAAAAACAAATTAGAGAAGCAATCAAAAAATGATTATCAGATCTATGGAAAAATAGAGCTTCCATGACCAAAACGAGACTAGAAAGGATGGTAAAGATAAAGTACACAATGTTTGTTATATAAAACTAAGAGATTTTACACAAAGGAAATCAAATGCAGTTCAAATTAGAAGTGAAGTAGGTAACTGGAGTAGCAAATCTCTCCAATAAAGATCTCATATCCAAGATAAATAAAGAACTGAGTTCAATTGATAAGAGAGAGAACTATCTCCCAATAGATTAAATACTCCAAAGAGATAAATAAGCAGTTTTCAAATGAAAAACATGCAAATTATCAGCAGCCATATGAAAAAAGATGTTCCAAAATTTACAACTTAGAGAAATACACATTTTTAAAAGTCTGTTTTTGTCTCCACCAGATTGATAAAGATGATAAAAAAGAAAAATGACAAATAAAGGAGGAATTAGGAATTGCAAAGAAATTAAGCATAATAATACACTGTTGGTAAAACTGTAAATTAGTTCCAGTCAGAGATTTTGAACTATACCTGTTGTGTGCAGATGCAAAGCATGGAATCCCTGCAAAGGTACAGGGAGAGCCTCACCCAGAATTCCAGGGGACCCCCCTGGAGAACTTTGGGTGAGGGGCAGTTGAGAACGGTTGAAGACAGTTAATTTGTGGGAATGGATGTGAGCAGACACTCTGCTTGATTCTCCTGACTTGGGGTTTCTCCTGAGAAACCATTGTAGTATAAGCTAGTGATTTCTACTCATAGGGTTAGCCTATTTGTTATTAGTATTCTTCATTAATATAATTATATAATTATTTAGTAATTAGAGAGTAAGATATTTTTCTATAGCAAGAGAGCCAGTTTTAGTTAAGTGCTTCATCCCTCCAGTGAGGAGGGGGAAGGGGGCATCAATTTAACAGTTCAGGGTCACCTTTCCTTTATTCAAATACCTTCATTAACTTCTCTAATTTTCCTTGTCAATTCCTAATATAACTTTTTACCTTCAAATCTGTGCCCGATAATTATTTGGAAGATACTTACAATTCAGTCTGTACATTTGGGTTGAATCCTGTTGGCTGCCAGTTTAAGATCTCCTCTGTCCTCAACAGTTAGATAAATAATTTCTATATATCTCCTCTAACTGACCTGAGAGGAATATAAATTTAAGAAAGAAACATTATTGGGGTTTCAGCCATAACAGAAACTCACCAGAAGAATCTTATTCCTGTCTTTATTATCAACTGAAGCAGAAGCAGTTAGAGGGGGAGGGGTTTGAGAATCAGGAGTGTTTTACCCCCTCCTTTCCTCACTGTAGCCTGTCAATCTCTGGCTCTTGACTTAAAGATCTATTTGACCCTGACACATTTATCTGCTTCTCCAAACTATCTGTTATTAACATCATAATAGTTTTGGCCAGCCAGCCTAGGATTTGTACTATAGGACCTAGTGGAGAAGAGATAAGATGGCTGACATGTTAAACAGAGCAATTGTTACCTTGGGGTGCTCTGCTGTTTTAATTTATGGGATTTGGCAAACCTGTGCTACATTTTGGTTTGTCACTGTTCCCCAATTTTTTAGATCAATAATAGAATTTTATGACACTTATCTATGGCTAACAATTACAGTTGGAGAGGCATTGACTTATGTACCAACAGGCATAGCCATGACTGCCACTGGATATGAAGCCCTAATGATTTTAAGAAAGATATTGGCTTTTACTTTTGGAAACACTAAAGTTACTGACCTGGCTATGGAAAAAATGTTGGAGTATATGAAAACACTAATAGAAATTAACAAACAAATAAGGGAAGGGAAAGAACTTGATGCTAGGACAATTATGCAACTGGAAATCATAGAAAGCACGGTCACAACAAAGAAAGGGGGTGAAAAACAACAAGAGATTAAAAAGGACAACCCAGAAAAGCAAGAAGTTGCAGGGGCAGAGGCAGCTCCTGTAATAATACTTCCTATTACAGACAGAACAATAGTACAACCGGATGCTGGGATTATACATGTCAAAGGCTATAAACCATTTACTGGAGGGGATCTAGAGATTTTAAAAAGGAGGTTCCCCCAGTTCTTCGAAAATCCACATAAGGCAATAAAAGAATTCAAACAGGCAATCAGGCTGTATAATCCAAATTTTGAAGATGTGGAACTCTCATTAACAGAGCTATTTACCCCAAGTGAAAAAGCTAAATTTCTTGCAGAGACAAGGAACAACCCCAACCTAGCATCATGGCCTGAGCAACATCAAGATCTAGAGCTGTCCTCTCATGCAAACATGACATATCTCAGGAGATGCAGGGAGGACTTGGCAGAGGCGATGAGACTCCATGCTAAACGATCAAATTCATGGGGCTCATTTGAAAAGTTAAAGCAGGGGGAGGAGGAACATCCAAGCTTATACCTAGATAGACTGCTGGAAGCTGGAGAAACTATTCTAGGGTTCAGGGACATGACTGCTGAAGACAACATTCAGCATATCAGAAGGCAATTTGTAAAAGGGAGTCAAAATTACATTCAAACCTATTTTAGACTGCATTGCCCACAATGGGAGACCATGCCCATTGAGGAATTGAGAAAGACAGTAGCTTATGTCCATGACTCGAAGGATAGTGACTCTAAAACATCTAGAAACTCTGAAAAAGATCGAGAGATTGCTGAGCTTAAAAAGCATTTGAGGGAAGCTCAGAAGGCCAGAGAGGTAGAAGAAATAAAAAATATGGCTCTGATGTCCACCAATCAGAGGAGCCAAAGCAGGCCTAGACAATCTAGTGGCAGTGCTAACAATAAAATTAAGAGATGTTTCCTTTGTTCAAAAATTGGCCACGTGGTACGGGATTGTAGATATAAGTCTCAGATTAACTTTGGAAACAGGAATAATAACAATAACAATAGGAGGAATACATACTACAATTCCAGATACAATAGTAACAACAATAATAACAACAGGGACAACAATAGTAGATACAGTAATAAGGTTAAGGCCAGAAGTTGTGACCATGACTGTGCCAAGTTTAGTAGGTCCCCAAGCTTGTCAAAAATGGAAGAATACCTGTCCTAAGGTGCTAGACCTCGTACATTATGAACCAAGGAAGCAGCCGTAGAGAAGCAGTTAGAGGGGGAGGGGTTTGAGAATCAGGAGTGTTTTACCCCCTCCTTTCCTCACTGTAGCCTGTCAATCTCTGGCTCTTGACTTAAAGATCTATTTGACCCTGACACATTTATCTGCTTCTCCAAACTATCTGTTATTATCATCATAACATACCTCACAAAAGCACTAAAATGTACATGCCATTTGAGCCATCAATACCACTAATAAAACTATACCCCAAAGAGATCATTCATTCAATAAAGTGCTGCTATGTGCCAGGCACTGTGCTGTGGATGCAAAGAAAAGGAAAAACCAGCCTTGCCTTCAAGAAACTCACAAGGACACATGTATACAATAATTATTATAAAAGATCTATTTTTAGTAGTAAAGAATTTGAAATTAAAGAATTGATCATCTATTGAGGAATGGCTGAACAAATTGTATGAATTATCTGAATATAAAGGAATACTATGATGAAATGGACAGTTTCAGAGAAACCTAGGAAGACTTGTTTGAACTGATACAGGATGAAGGTATTAGAATCAGGGGAATAATCTATACAACATATTATGAAGAAAAATGACTTTGAAAGATTTCAGAATTCTGATCAATGAAATGCCCAGCTCTGATTATAGAGCACTAATGATGAATCATTATATTCATTTTTTGATAGAAAAGTGATAGATTCAAGATGTAGAATAAGATAAGCATTTTCAGAAACAATATTGAAATTATTTTTGCTTCACTACATATTTATTCTAAAGGATTTTTTTTCCAAATGGAGAGGCAAAAGGTTAAGAGGGTAATAGGGAAAAGATAACAACTACAACAAGTAGAAAATAATTAAAAAATCTTTTAAAAATTCTGAGAGAATGGGGCAGCTGGGTAGCTCAGTGGAGTGAGAGTCAGGCCTAGAGACAGGAGGTCCTAGGTTCAAACCCGGCCTCAGCCACTTCCCAGCTGTGTGACCCTGGGCAAGTTGCTTGACCCCCATTGCCCACCCTTACCAACCTTCCACCTATGAGACAATACACCGAAGTACAAGGGTTTAAAAAAAATTCAGAGAGAAGAGAAACAAGGTTAAAGAGATAAACGGGACATTTTTGAAAAATACACACACACATATAAACTATAGTTTGAACTTATGTATTTTGGAGAGGAAGAAATCTGTAAATGATAGAGAACTATGGTTTCAGATATTATCTTCTTTTTCTGTCATATACACACATATATGGAATGTACATTTTATTTGGTGTTTGCTAAATTAAAAATAGGACAAATAGTTTTTCATTCACAAACTTTCTTAAATGTCATCTGTTGATTCATTTTTAACTTGCAGTTTACTTTACAGTTCTCATAACTTTTAATTAACCATGCCTCCCTCATTTTGTACTTAGGAAATTGATTTTTTCAATTCCAGTTTAATATTTTACACTTGCATCTTTTAAATTTCCTCTTATAAGATCCAGTCCATTATCCACAATTCTACCCTATCTAGAACTTTTTGGTTCATGGCTGTGTCCTCCAACAGTGTGACTATTTCTATCAGCTTCATATTATTAGCATGCTTATTATTATCAGCTTCAAATTCAATTAACATGTCATTAATGAAAATGATAGTTTTCAGGAGCACTTTCTTGGTGAATTCCCATAAATCTAAAATCAGTTTGTTAATCACCACTGTTTGGGTCAAGTCATCCAAGTACTTATGTATCTACCTAACTGTACTATAATCTAATTATTGTATTTCCATCTGGTCCACATGGTGAGAATGAAAGATTTAACAAATGTTTGTTAAAATCTATGTGCATGATCTCTATGGCATTCCTCTGATCAAATTAGTAGCTGTTCAAAAATGGTTCAGTTCAGTAGTTCTTCCTTTTTCCATTTTTTTAAATTGTCACCTTCTATCGTAGAAGTATTGTTCCAAGGCAGAAGAACAGTAAGGGCTAGTTAATTGGGGTTAAGTGACTTGCCCAGAGTCACAGAGCTAGAAAGTTCTGGCAAGATATCTAAACACTGAGGTAGTTTTTGAACTGCCAAGCATTCCCACTATTTCAGAGAGAATAATTCCAATTGCCTGGCCACATTGTTCAAATGCCAAACATGTGATTGCTTCAAAGACAATTTTATGTAGAATTCACAGAAGGCAAGTGCTCACAGGGAGGTCATAAGAATTAATACAAGGACACTCTCAAGGTCTCTCTGAAGAACTTTAGTAATGATTGTTGGACACAAGAGAAAGTGGCACAGGACTGACCTGTATGGTGTGCCTGCATGAAAGAAAGTGTTGTTATCTATGAGCAAAGCAAAATTACACTACTCAAAAGAAATGTGAGATATGAAAATTTGGAGACATCTTCATCCTAAATGTCTAGTTGACCTATTTTCACCCAACCTGTGGTAGAGCCTTCTGAGCTCATTATTGGTCTGTTCAGCTATAATGGGACAGACTCTATATCAGCCCTGACATAGAGAGTCAGCTCAGCTAAATGATTAGGGAACTGGCTTTAAAGGTGGAAAAATCTGGGTTCAAATCTTACTTCTGATCTGTATGTATAACCTGTGACAAATAATACATGTAATCTCTCAGTGATCTAGTCAGTTGGTCCAGAAAATGTCTTCACCTGGGAGCTCTCTAGAGCAATGAAATTCCAAGTCCAATCACTGTCCTTATTGATTCTCTTATTACTTTAGGACAGAGATATCAAACAGGAGCCTTGTTTTCCCCATTGAGGTTTGGGTCAGATTAAGAAGTAATTAGCAATTATTTAACAAAAGAAATAAAAATACAATAAAATAGATAATATTATATTTTAAAACCAAATCAATATGTGATCCACAGCCTCACGTACCGATTAGTGGCCCTGATTCTATTTGAATTTGACTTTATCATCTTAGAATATTGTTCATCCAGACCTGGAGACTTGAACAAGATCAATAGTCAGTTGAACTCTCACAGTCTCCTCTTTTATCTTGGATTGCAAAACCTGGATTCAAACCTTGAATCTATTTTTTTTGTCAGTAAAATAAGCAGCTTGGTACAGATTTTATGTAAGGTCTCTTTTGCTTCTAACATTGTAGTATACCTTTATATTCATCTCATTAAATGATTGAACAAATATATTAATATTCACATCTGTCTTTTGTGCATGAGAGATATCTTGTTTGAGAAGAGATTTCAAGATTGCTTCTTATACTATCAAGTCAGATACATTTAGAATATCTACCAGTATAGACATGGAAAGATCTTATTTTTGCTACACTTCTAAGTCAATTGTGTCATTATAAAATCTTTTCTATTTTAAGCATTTTCTTTGCTTCCCTTCTTTTTATGCTTCGTTGATGATAGCATTGACGTGTTCATTCTATGCTTACAAAGATTTTATGGAGATGATATAACAGTTTTTATAGGTGAGTGTGCATTGATTTCTTCTTGGAAATTCTTTTATTTTTTTAGTAGAAGCAGTATCTATGATCTTTTCAATCTTTTTGGAATTTCTCTTTCAAAGAGCTTGAAATTGATCTTTAGTTTTCCTTGTCTCTTTGCTCTTGGCATAAGGATGCTGGGACAATTTGGGGGACAGTAGCATGAGAGACAATGATTTTTCTTAATGTGTGGCTATGATCACAATTGACTTCTGTTGTTAGAGTCTCCCTCTTCTTCAATTCCTC
The DNA here is from genome assembly GCF_016433145.1 of Gracilinanus agilis. Taxonomy (NCBI): domain Eukaryota; kingdom Metazoa; phylum Chordata; class Mammalia; order Didelphimorphia; family Didelphidae; genus Gracilinanus; species Gracilinanus agilis. Next base: position 526,050,494 of record NC_058130.1, read on the forward strand.
CATTTTCCATCTGTCTTTTCGTCTCTTTCTCATTGGGACATAATTAAGAGTCATTCATAAGTTTTATAACTATACTTCCAAGAAGATAATTAATATACACCTTAGTCTTCCAGTCTGTGCCAAGAATAGCAGTATTTTAATGATGGTTAGTTAACTGAAAAATTTAGCTATTCTAATCAGTACAATGATTCAAGATAATTCCAAAGGACTCATAATGAAAAAAATGCTGTCTACTTCCACAGAGAGAAATGATGCACTTTGAGTGCAAACTGAAGTATAATTTCCTTCCTTCCTTCCTTCCTTCCTTCCTTCATCTTACACTGTCATTGCCCTGGTCTAAAAACTCTAATGCTCCTCTTGCCTCTAAAATAAAATACATACTCTTCTCTATGGCATTTAAACTCCATCATGATCTTGTTTCTGTCTGATTACACATCATTATTCTTCACACACTCTACATTCTTAGTCAAACTTACCATTTCCCATACATGTCATGCCATTTCATATGCCTTTGCACAGTATCTATGATCTTTTCCATCTTTTTGAAATCCCTTCCTCTTTCAAATATCTTGAAATTGAGTCTTTTTTTTTGTCTCTTTGCTCTTGGCATAAGGAGCATCACTTTACCCCCTCCTACTTCAAATGGAATGTTTTCTCTCCTCACTTCTTCTCAAATGTCTAGCCCAATTCAAGGTTCAGCTCAAGTACCCTTCCTCACATGAGGCCTTTCCCATTTTCTTCAGATGTGACTGACTTGCTCTAACAACTATTTTGTATCATTTTCATATAGATTCAAGAATGGAACTCTTTGGACTTGAGTAGATTTGTAGGTTGCTGGATCATTTAAATTGTTTGTTTGTTTGTGTGTGTGTGTGTGTGTGTGTGTGTGTGTAGAAGTACATTATTATGATTTTATTATTATTAATAATACTAAAACATTGCTGTTGGGATATTTTTTTTGCTTTATGGATTTCAGCATTACTGTGGTGAAAAGTCTTAGAAATGAAGCATATTTTTAGATTTAAGGAATTCTTTTGAATAGAAGAAAGATTGGGTTTTTTTTTCTATCCTTTATACATAGGACCACAGATTTAGAAATGAAAGGTGCTTAGAGGTGATCTCCACTAACTCCCATACTGAGGCGTTGAGAAGATAAAAGACTTACCCAAATTCATGCAGGTAGAGCAGGATTTGAGCCCTTCCCCTCTGATTCCACATGAAGGGCTCATCTTACTTCACTTTGATACCTTTGAAATACTTGGCTGTAGAAACCTTAAAGTTCTGTAAATTATTTCCTATTTTAAAAATTTGTATTGGTATCTTTTCTTTTTATGACACCTTCATTTTCATATATATTTCTGCCTCCTCTGCCAAACCCAAACAACTATGCTTTGTAGAAAAGAACGAAAAAGAAACAAAACTTATCAATATACCAACCAAATTGGAGTATAGATGCAAAAGTCTATGGCCATAGTCCCCTACTGGAAGGGAGATGAATTTTCTTCTCCTTTATTAGGAGGATCAAATTTTGTCTTTATAATTACGTGAACTATAAAAGTAAACTATGTTCATTTTTGTCTTTATTGCTGTTGTTTCCATTTATATTCTTTTTTAAAAAAAACCTTACCTTCCATTTTGGAGTCAATACTGTGTATTGGTTCCAAGGCAGAAGAGTGGTAAGGGCTAGGCAATGGGGGTTAAGTGACTTGCCCAGGGTCACACAGCTGGGAAGTATCTGAGGCCAGATTTGAACCTAGGACCTCCTGTCTCTAGGCCTGGCTCTCAATCCACTGAGCTACCCAGCTGTCTCCTCCATTTATATTCTTGAAATCACATGCATTATTTTTTCTGGTTCTATTTATCTCACTTTGCCTTAGTTAATATCTTCTAGTATGTCTCTATTTCTTCATAGTCATTTTTCTTATTATTCCTATTATTTTCATGTGCCAGTCATTTACTTTATTTTCAGTTTTTTTGGTGCAATGATGGATATTTTGGGGTATATGGGACCTTCCTAGGTAAAATGACAAGATTAAAGACTTGAGTTAGAAGGCACCTTAGTGATCAACAATTTTAGCCCTCAAATTTAATAAATGAAGAAACTAAGGCTCAAAAGAGGTAAGTGATTTACCAAGAGTCATACATCTAGTAAGCATCTGAGGCCTTCTAGCCCTAGCCACCAGCTAATAATATGCATAGTATTATTATAATATGAAAGACAGAATAGTTCAGTAGTAGGGGCAAGAAGGAATCCGGAAGATGCCAGCAACCCTGAGAAAGGCACCATTCTCTTTTTTCATGCAAAAGTTGCCTATAGCAAGCCTATAAAAGAGGGCTTCTTTGATTGTGATCAAAAGGTGGCCCAATAATTTTGTTGCTACGAGGTTTAGGGTTGCTTGAGGAGGTAGAGAGATCCAGGAAGGACTTCATCACAGCAGAGCAGTGCAAGTTGTTGTGGTGGGAGTAGGTCAGGGGGATAGAAGAATAGATTTTAGCTTTCTTTCCCTTTCTCTTTGGGTTATATATTTCTCATGAGAAGTATTGTAAGTTCAGATGAACTTCTCAAAGCCACAGACATAGTACCTCCTTAGTGCTCACTCTCTGATACACATTGGATTAATCGATTAGGTTCCTAGAAAGAAGAAAACTATTGTTACCTTCAAGGTTGCAGGAGTAAGTTCGAGGGGCTGGGTTTTTTCATACTGTTATTCGCAAACTTCTATCCAGTGTTCCCCCATATCAATAAATCAATTGATGTTAATTAGCTTTTTAAAGGGGTTATTTATTGAGGAGGCATAGAAAGGACAGAAGTTACAAAAATATTTTCCCCAAACTGGGGCTCATTCTCCCCCTGCAAACAAAAGGTCCTACGGAGAGTAGATTCAAGCTTAAAGTAATTGGTTTAGGTAGGACATTCCCCTGCAAGCCAGGAGAGCACTTTTAGCCCTGAACACACAGATGGCCCCTGGATTTAATAGGCTGTCTTTCTTTTAACTCTAAATTTTTAATTAATTAGTTAATTAAGAATATTTTTCCATGGTTACATGATTCATGTTCTTTCCCTCCCCTCTTCCCACCCTCCCTCCAATAGCCAATGAGCAATTCCACTGGGTTTTACATATGTCATTGATCAAGACCTATTTCCATATTATTATTTTCATTAGTGTGATCACTTAGAGTCACATCCCCAATCATATCCCCTTCAAACCATGTGATCAAGCAGTTGTTTTCCTTCTGTGTTTCTACTCCCACAGTTCTTTCTCTGGATGTTGATAGCATTCTTTCTCATAGGTCCCTCAGAAATGTCTTGGATCATTGCATCGATGCTAGTAGAGAAATCCATTACATTCAATTGTACCACATCCATCTCTGTGTATATGGTTCTGGTTCTGTTCTTTTCACTCTGCATCAATTCCTGGAGGTCTCTCCAGTTCACATGGAATTCCTCCAGTTCTTTATTCCTTTGAGCACAATAGTATTCCATCACCAACAGATACCACAGTTTGTTTAGCTTTCCCCAATCAAAGGGCATCCCCTCATTTTCCAATTTTTCGCCACCACTAAGAGCGCGGCTATAAATATTTCTGTACAAGTCTTTTTCCTTATTATCTCTTTGGGGTACAAACCCAGCAGTGGTATGGCTGGATCAAAAGGCAGGCAGTCTTTTAAAGCTCTTTTGGCATAGTTCCAAATTAATAGGCTCAGTTTTGGGTAGTGAGGTAGGTAAGTAGGAGGCATCTGGGTCCAAAGAGTATCTTTCAACTCCAGATCCAGGGAGTCATTTTCTTTCTTTGTATGGTCCCAGTTTTGCTTCCATTGCATATCAATGGCAATAGACAAGTTGCTCCCTTGCTCTTCTGGGCTGACTCTTTGCAGGGCTTGGTAGCTTGAAAAATGGAGCGATACAGCACTACATCAAGCATGTTGCTTGACTGACTATTGAGCTGGCTCCTTAGGACTCAGTTATCCTTTCTACATGCTCTGGTTGCTGGTGAGACAATTTTCATGGCTCTAATAGAAATCCCAGATTTACCAGTAACCTGGATACTCCATGCTCAGTATCATTCATTTCTACCAGGAGAGGATAAACATGAAAAACTGAGATGATATGGACTTATAGAGACATGATGACAGGGTGGGAGATAACTGCCTTTCTCTCTACACACTTTATAGCAATCCCCTACCTCCCCCACCCCTACACTACCACCACCACCACCACTTGAAAGACTACAAGGAAAAAAGCAAAAGATCATCTCCCCTAACTTTTTGAATGTTAATACATTTCCAGTTGGAACTGTTTAGCAATTCATGAATCAACAGTCTTTTCTGTTCAAAAGCCAAATAAAAGGCTTTTCCTCATCTGGTAATACTAACCTTGATTTATCATAGCCAAAATCTTGCTCTCTAAAATTCAATCTATTGGATTTAAATCAAGCCAAAGAAATATCTGGGCATGTTCCAAGGACTGGGTCCTTATCAGCTTGTGTTCTGCCTTTCCTCTTTGTCTCCCTTTATTAAAGAACAACAAAGAGTTTATAGGGACTTAGATGTCATCTATTCCAAATCCCTCCTTTTCTAGATCCAGGAAACTAAAAATTATAGGGAGTTATATTCTTGATAGAAATTTCCATTTCCTTACCTCAGAGGTCAAGAGACCCTGATATCTGGCCTTCTTTCTTCTTCTATCTTTATCCTAGCAAGTAAAATATGGGTACAACAGTGATTGAGGAAGATAAACATATGCTATTAGTATGATAGAACGGTGCTAATAAAGCTATTAAAAAGACATTTTGGTACAGTGGGAATAGCAACTAATAGATTTGGAGTCAGAGGACCCAGGTTTAAATTCTGCCTCTGCTATGGTGACCTGTGTGACCTTGGGCAAGTTTCTTCATTGATAAAATAAAGTGATTGAACTCCTTGGTGACTAAGTTCTCTTCCATCAAAAGCTAAAGACAGGATCAACCAGTTATGCTAAAACTTAAATAGACTTTTATGGGATGACTTGACAAACTAACCTCTAAGAAAGAAAAACAAAATTCCTAAAGAAAAATGAACTTAAACCTCAGCAACTGGCAACTTTTTGAATACAAAATACTTGTATCTTTCTCCAGAATATTAATAAAGCAAAAGCAGAGGAAAAACACTTCTGTATGTGTAATCTTTAGAAACATTCCTAATAATTTACAACCTTACTTCTAAGCACCCAATAAAAACAACCTGATCAGAAATCTCATTCTCTGAGATGTAAATAATTCAAAAGAAGAAGGAGGGGAAAAGACTACCTTTCCCTATCATATGTAATCATTGCTCTGATTTTCTGAGAAAGGAGAGTAAACCAAAAAATAATCATGGGTAATAGTGATTCATTATGATGACTTCAAGGAACAAAATTACCTTCCATAAATTCAAAGTAATTTGTCTCTATCAAAATGTCTAGTAATGAATTTCCATTTATTTACAGATTGGGTAGTTACATCTTTTCACAAATAGCTAATGTAACTTGTCATCTTTTATCTGTCTTCATTCATTTGGTATCTTCCAAAGGTTCAGAAAGTGTTTGAGGGGCTTTGTTTTCCCCTTTTGACTGAAGCATCTGATATTTTGGTTAAATTGAATGCTGCATTTAGGGCCTTAGAAGCTATGATACTTCCTAATGAATGGAATTTTGAAACAAATGTACCAACATCACTTTTGTAAAGAATAGCTTAATTATGATGGACAACTTCTGGAGAAACCCAAATTATCTGATCAGCTATAATAAGAGGAAAAATACTTCATATCTTTTTACAAATAATATAGAGTTGGGACCTAGACCTGTGATTTTCTCAGTGTGGAGAAGTTATGCATGGGTAAACTCACACTATTGACATAGTGTGACACCTATATAAGTAAGTGATTGAAATTTATAGTCTATTGCCTTAGAGGCACCAAGAGTTTATAAGACCAGTCCAGGATCACACAGCCATTATGGTCAGAACTAGAATTTGTTTTTATATGTATGTATTCTTTAATTCTTGCTAATATACATCCCTTGACCCATATTCCATGCGTTGCCAGTTTGTTGGAGAAGCCTTTGAGAAGCCATGCCACAAGAAGGCATTAGTGATGGTGATTTCATGGCAAGATAATAAAATAGATGTTTCAGGTTTTTTTTTGTCAGATCTAGGATTGTGCAAGTATCATTTAACCCCATTTCACAGATAAGAAAATAGGAGCTCAGTGAAATTAAGTGATTTGTCCTGGGTATTAGCAAATAAGTGTTGGAGAAGAAAATTAATTCTAGGTCTTCTGATTACTAAACTCTTTCTTTTATAACATGAAGAGTCTTTTCTAAAAAAGAAACCAGATCCTTTCTTTCCATGCACTTAGCAGCTTTTTGCCTGTCTCTCAGCATTTCAAAAAGATTTTGTAAACTATATTTAAAACAATAGTGAGTGCTGACTCTGGAGTGTGTGTGTGTATATGTGGGGGTGTTGGGCTTGAACCCTGCCTCTGAAACTTACTCTTGTGCGACCTTGTGGAAGTCACTTAACCTCCCTGGATTTCATTTTCTTTGTCAGCAACACGAGGGACTTGAGCTAGATGGACTCTGAAGTCCTTTATTATAAGACCTTGTTTATAGGATCTATGATCTTAGGAATAACCTCACCTTGAAAGAATAACACCAATATATATTATAAAGTTTTATTGCTGTTTGTTTTGTTTTTATATTACAGACATTTTCAGATTACTCCCCTTCATGAAACGTAGATCTCATAACCAAGTAATATAGTTAAGTAAAATTAATACTATGGTGACTTTGTCTGAAAGTGTCATGACATTATATATCAGTAACACGTGTCCCTCCTCTATGTTTAAAACCAAAATGAATAGAAATTGATTTTTTTCTTCCTTCTACCTCCCATTCCATAAAAGAGAGAAAAACAAATTTATGTAATAAATATGAAGTCAATTTCTCGAATGGCCGCATATATCTACTAGTATTTAGCACAGTATGTCGCACATAGTGGGTACTAAATAAATGATTGTTTGAGTTGTTGCACGTATGAATCTATGTTTATATGCATGCATCTTCTGCACCCTAAATCCATCGCCTCTCTATAATGACAGCATGTTCCATCATTGATCCACTCAAATCATATATGGCCATTGAACTGATCTTCCAGCTTTCAGCATTGTTCTTAAATTGTTATTATTCTCCTGATCCTGCTCATTGAATTCTTGATCATAGGCAGTTACTTAGAGGATAATTAGTTCATAGTCCATAGAAATAAGAAATCAAATATCCTATTATGTATCATAACTGATACTTAGAAGCAGTAAAACTTGCTCTAGTCTTTGCCTTGGAAGACCTAACAAATTTCCATTTGATATTTTAGAGTTGAAAAACTTGTTTTCCTCAGGCATAGTAACTTGGTAAAAAAATATTGGCATTGGTTTTGAAGTTAGTCATCTCTTTTCCCTTAAAAATTTTCATATCTAAGGATATATCACATCATGAAGACAAACCTACACTGTATATGTGATAAGTCAAGTTGAGAAGCTATAAACACTCATTGAGATCCTCATACAAAGAAAGGGGCATTATCCCAGGTGCTATGGGGATACAAATGTGAAATAGATGGTTCCCTGTGTTTGAGGAGAATGCAGTCTTGTAAGGAAGAAAAGCTTTATGCAAATAAATATGACATGAGGCAGAAAAAAAGAAAAAAGTAATAAGTGCTGAAGAAAATATACAGGCAAAGAGCTCTGAGGGAGCCTGGGGGAGAAAGAGAGATTATTTCTGAGTAGGGAGATCCTAAAAGACATCATTTGTTCTGGGCTTTTTGAAGTATGAATGGTATTTTAACAGGAAGAAATGGGGAAAAGGGTATGAAATTAAAGGCAGAGAGAAGAATATGAGCAAAACAAGGAGGCATGAAAATACATAATGAGTTTGAGTGATTAATTGACCTAAACACAGGCTGCAGAAATAAGTTTGAAAAGGAAGGTAGAGTATCAGAACAATACAATCTCCTTCAAGATGTCTTTTCTTATTCTCTTAGTTATTAGCATCCTGCTCTCCTTTCACTGACCAATTATTATTTGCAAACACCTTATATTGCCTAATCTATGAGTAGGATTTTTTTTCCTCCAGTAGAATTTTGAGATCTTGGAGGGCAAGGATTTTCTCACTTTTGCATTTGTATTCCCAGGGTCTGAAACACAGTAGATGCTTAATAAATGCTTATTGATAGGCTAATTGATTGATTAATCATAGAGTACTTTGAATTTCAGAACTGGGAGTTGTTGAAAGTTTTGAGCAAAGTAGTAACCAGTCTTTATTATATACCTACTATGTGTCTAGTGTTAGGTATAGTAGCCTATATGTATGTGTATATACACACACCTAACCTGCTCTCTAGATAACCTCCAATCTAGTTGGGGAGATAAGAGTTACATACAAAAGATCAAGGAACAATGTGAAATGATATGTAATCAAGTGTTAGGTTGTATAGTATCGGAAAGCACTGGTGAACTTTTTTCCTAGTTTGAGTGCCAAGAGGGCAAATTCAAGCTGTTTCTGAGCCCCTGCATTACCGGACAGAGCAGAGGGAGGAAATGCTCCCTTTGGGCAGCTGGACAAAGGGGTGTGGCATGCAAAAATGTCCTCTGGCACTGGGAAGAAGGGGAACGGAGCAGCTCCCCAAATGCTGGCTCTGCACCACTGCCACATCTTTGCAAATGCTGGTATAGAGTATAAGTTTGGGGGGTAACTTATAAAACAGAATTATTGATGTGGTTAACTGGTTATAGAAGGATATATGATGAGTTGGAGATGGATATGGGTCTTGAAGAGTGAATTAAAATTTGGATTGATGGAAAAGAAGAGGGAGAAGGATATTCTATATATAGGGAATCTCTGAAATGAAAATATAGATATAGAAATAAGTATGGGGATAGTAACCCAATTATCTTGACTAAAATGAAGGGTTCCTATTTAAGAATAGCAGAAAATACATGAACAATAGATACTTTTTGAAAGTTTGGTAAAATTAAATGGAAAAACTGGGATTAGTTCAAGAAGAGCTTTGTAATGAGCAATTTAGGGAATAGAATAGAAATTTAAGATGAGTAAGAAGTGCCTAGGGATGGGAACTTGGCTGTCAGCTTTGTTTGTTTGTTTGTTTTTTATATTTTTAAACCCTTAACTTCTGTGTATTAGTTCCTTGGTGGAAGAGTGGTAAGGGTAGGCAATGGGGGTCAAGTGACTTGCCCAGGGTCACACAGCTGGGAAGTGTCTGAGGCCAGATTTGAACCTAGGACCTCCCATCTCTAGGCATGGCTCTAAATCCACTGAGCTACCCAGCTGCCCCCTGGCTGTCAGCTTTGAATATTCTGTATTGGAATGCAGCCAGGGAGAGTGGAGAGTGAACCATCCGGGCTGGTGTGAGAGAGCTTTGACCAAAGGCTAGAAGGAGAGCTGGGCTTTGAGATTCTCACAAGTGGTCCAGGCTGCTCTTTTGATGACTTCAGAATAACAGAAACCAACTCCTTGCACAGCCAATAATCCAATAAATACCAAGTAGGGAAGAATGCCTGCAAACTGTCCACCAGAAACGGACACTTCCCACTACCAAGCTTTGCCTTGAGAGGTGTTGTCTTCAAGCTTCTCCAATCCCAAAGATCCCAAACTTATGGAGTCACTGATTGGCTGGACACCTGCTCCAAACCCCTCTCACACCAGCACTGACAGTTCACTCTCCACTGCCCTCCCCCCCCCCCCCCATTTCAATACTGAATGTTCAAAGCTGACAGCCAAGCTCCAATCCCTAGGCACTTCTTACTCATCTTAAATTTCTATTCTATTCCCTAAATTACTCATTACAGCTTGAAAGACTAAAATTTTTACTGAGACATTTAAACTTTGTCCATTAGACCAATGGTCTTCAAACTTTGTATCAGTACCTTATTAATAAAAATATAAATAAATGAATTAAAATGCATATGATATATCTTTATGTTTGTTTATAAGTAACATATATTTACTACTTTGTTATCTATTTTTTGTTGTTGCTTTGTTGTTTCAGTCATGTCTGACTCATTAGGACTCCATTTGGGGTTTTCTTAGTAAATATACTGGAGTGGTTTGCCATTTTCTTTTCTAGCTAATTTTACAGATGAAGAAACTGAAGCAAACAGGATTAAGTAATTTGCTCAGGGTCACACAGGTAATGAGTGTTTGGGGCCAGATCTGAACTTATGAACATGATCTTCTGGATTCCAAGCCTATTGCTCTATCTACTATCCAACTAAAACTGCCCTAAACTATTGAATATAAATAAAAACAACTTTAAAAGAATTAGATAAAGAGAAATAAACAACATTTTAAAATAGTTCTCATTTTTTACTTAGTAATAGAGAAACATTCTTATTCTTGAAAACAAAGTGATTGAATATACTTAATTATTTTGGGGAAAAAAACTGTATCCTGGGAAATATAGCGGACTATTGAATAATTGTTAGAAATTGTTCAGTGAATTTGATTAGTGTGGCTAGCTAACAGGTAAATTTTTTGATTTAAGATATTTTCATTGAAAAATCCATATTATAGCAATAAAATAATGGCTTATAACAGTGTTCATAGCAGTTTTTGAGAAGATGTGATGTTTCTTTTTGCATAGTGAGTTATCATACACAATGCAAAGAAAACCATTAAAAATCTATTGTCCTTGATTTCAACTCAGAAAAAAGTTTCCAAAATAGAGTAGATCCATTCCTCTTTCTTTATGAGGTTCTGCTTAATGGTGGCCTCATTCTGTAATTTCTTATTGATGCTTGGGAATTTAAACTGTGTGTTGTGTATGAAAAAAACACTAAGAAAGCTAGTTTGGCCATACTGTAATGTGAAGGAAGAATAATATGTAATCAGGCTGGAAAATTAGATGAGAGGCAGGCTGGGAAGATCTTCATATTTGATCCTACAGGTTAATAAGGAAGTTCTGGAGTTGATTGAATAGAGAAATCATATATTTATATCTCTGATTTAATAGAATCACTATAGCAGTTGTGTGAGGGACAGATTAGAGAAAGGAGAGGAGGCATGGAGAACAGTTATAAAGCAACTGTAGTAATACAGAGAAGAAATGATGAGGACTTAAAGAATGATACCTGTATGAGTGGAGATAATTGGGGGTAGGTAAGAGATGATGTGGAGAGAGAAATTGCAATATGCAACAATATGGGGAATATTAAAGTAAGGAATTAGGGATGACACCAAAGTTGTGAAATTGGATGACTGGGTTCCAGTAGTAACTTTGACAAAAATAGGTAAATTTTTATGAGAGGTGACTTGTAGGGAGGAAATAATGTAATGAGATATGATAGATGTCACAACTCATCCTTTGTAACTCATTTTACAAATGATTGAGTGTAAAAATTGTAAAAATACGAAAATTATTTACAAGTTCTTTAATCATCAGTCATTGCTTGGGTAATAGAACTGGCCATCTAAGGTAGACCTATTAAAGTCACAGGGAGATCTGGGGAGCAGAAGATGGGTTCTATGGGAAACTGTGTATATTCCCAGCAAAATTCATGCAGCTGTTGCTCTCGGGGCCCCATAGAGTTTTTGGGTTTAACTTGCCTGAGGGGTCTGTGCCAGAATCCAAAGGAAGGTTATAATCATTTCCTGCTTACATAGGTGGAGTGTGTGTGGGGAGGGGGAGGAGTTGGAGAGTATTAGAATATAATTATTTGAAAAGTTATTGTGGTTGTGTTGGAAACAAACTCTAAAGTGGCTAGAAGTACCCTCTGTTTGGTTATCATACAACCTTTGGCTTCATGTCACAATACACATGGGAATAAGAGTCTCTATCTTGGACATCACTGCAGTAGAAAGCCATTATAGCTTCTGGAAGAGTGAAATGACATAATAGAAGTGATGTTTTAGGAAAATGAATATAGTTTTTGTGTACAGAGTGGACATGAAGGCGATCTGACTGGAAGTAAGAGCATTAGTTAGGATACTCTTTAAAACAATTGAGGCATGAATATATGAGGACCTGGATCACAGTGATGGTGTAAAAGGGATTTCTTAATCCCTTTCTCTAATTTAACTGGGGACCTGCGGGTCCTTTTACCATAGAAATGTGTAAAAATATACCAGCCCACAGTGAAAGGAAGTAGAACCGCTTAGATTAGAGGCAGAACACCTGTCAGCTTTTTCTAAGTTAAAACAGTCTATCCTGTCTGCTGCTACTGCTCTATGCATCCCAGAATATATTAAAAAATTTACTTTAATGTGTACATGAACAAAGAGGGGATAGCTTCAGGTGTTTTAACTCAAACTTTAGGACCTATTCAACATCCTTATTCCTGGGCCCAGATGGACCCTGTAGCTTCAGAAGCACCATGTCTTAGAAGCATAGCTGCAACAGATTTATTAGTAACTAAATTGATGATATAGTATTGGGATGCCCACTAACGATAATGGGTCCACATGAAATCAAAGCATTATTGCTAAGGCATAGAACATAGGCATTTTCCGACCAAAGGATCACAAGATAAGAAGCAACTTTGTTAGGCAATGAAAATATCACTTTAAAATGCTTGATTCCAGATTTACCAGTTACAGGAGAACCATTACACAATTGTGAATCTGTAATGTCCATGGCTGAAAAACCTCAAGATAATCTTCTGGACACGCCTTTAGACAACCCAGATCTGGTCTTATTCACACTGGAGCTGCTGTAGACACAGAATTTTCTACTCTGTGGTCAGCTTTACTGTCCTCAAATATAAATGCTCAAGGTAGAACTAATAACTTTAAAATATGTCTTTATAATTGCAAAAGATAATAAAGCAACAATTTACATGGATTCCAGATAGGCATTTGGAATATGTCATGCAGTTGGTATGCTTTGGCTTCAAAAGGTACTTTTAACTTCAGCTGTGTGAAAGGAAATTCTTTATTTTTTTTGTCTATTTGAGCTAATCAACCAAAAACTTAAAAAAACACCCCTACTTAACACTAAGTAAGGGAGTTCACAGCTACTTACTTGGGGATCTCTACCCTTTTAACTCAGTCAGAAACTTGTTAATCTTTTGATAAGAGTTTACACCTTCATAGGATGAGAGCTATGGATCCCAAACTTGTGAATCCTATGATCAGAGTTGACACCTTCAGAGGACTTTGATAAGAGTCGACATCTTCAGAGGATGAAAGGTGTGAATCCCACAGACACTGCCTCTTGGGCAGTGCTAGACAATTTGTAAACTGTGATTGGACCCTGTGAAGAGGGGCAGGGACAACAAGTCACCATAAAAGCAAGCCCTGAACTCCTTCAGAGCAGATTGCTTTGAGAATATAGTTTGAAGAGATTATCTTCTGGAGATAGTCTGACTGGGGAGAGTCTTTGAGGGAGCTTCACTGGAGATTGTGGCTTCAATCAGGAGCTTGGAGCTCAGCTTCAACTTAAACTCTGACTCCTGGACTACTTTGTTGGGTGAATGAAAGGCTGACTCCTTTCCTAGTTTCCTAAGAGATTAGCTTCCTTCTTGGAGAGGCCTCATGGTTATTCACTACCAGCCTTCCTGGTTGAGTGCTAATTAATCTCTGCCTGGAGTAAGCAGACCCAGGGCAAATATTTAAGTTGATAGGATAACCTCTCTAACCTCTTTGCATTTCTCTACTTTATTATTTCCTCTCCATTTTGTAAATATTTGTAAATAAATTTCTGATTTTAGATATAATAAATATTGGTGACCACCTAATTTCATAAAATTATTGTCCAAACATTACACTTAACCCTTATAGTTGGGAAATGTATCACAAATGCAGAAATCATTAATGGAGTTCTTTTGTTCTCCAACTACCTGAAGTCCTGGCTATTGTACATTGCTCTGTCCATACATGTGGAATTGACCCTGTTTCTAGAGGGAACCACCAGGCAGATACTGCTGCAAAACTCTCTGCCTTATGTAAAGAAATATAATGGCAGCCATGCTGGGTCAAGAGTGATAGGCAGTTAATTGCTTAGAATGCAGAATAAACTGAGGTAGCGTGAGCTTGGCGTGAGCCTGCCATGAGCCAGGGCAGTTGGAAATAGACTATATAAGGTCAAACCTGAACCAACTCTTGGTCTCAGTCTTGAGATACAATTGGGCAAGGCGGGAGGTGGTTGGTTTAGGTCTAGGCTAGGGCAGAGCATATCCTGATATATAACCTCAACCTTTATCAACAAATATATATTCAACTTTATCAACCTCAGTTCATTGATATATCTTCATCTCAAGAAGATTTGTTCAAACAACCAAGCCAACATCTGCTGGACAAACCCTTTAGTCAAAAGTCAGGCCATCTGGCCTGACTGGGCTGTTAAGCCATCCAAAGACTCTTTAACATCAACTTAATTATCTGGGAAATTGTACAATGATTCATCAACCTGAACTTATCTTAGATACCCTATTCCCACTTTCCAACATCAATCCCATTTCCCAACACCTATTTTACCCACAATAAACCCATTTGCAAAGAAGACATCAGCTAACCTGTCAGTTTGTCAAGATTCCAACAAGGGTGACAGTTAAGAAGTCATCTTGGCTGTTAGGGTAATTACTTGAAGATTATTAAATCTCAAACTATCTTCTGAGTTAATCTGTAGTCAGAATCAGTTTCTTAAACTAATTAGCTTCGTTACTCTAACAACTCAAATCTATTAGCTTGATAATTAAGAGAAATACTTCTAATCTTCAATAGTTACACAAGCTCTAGAGAGAACAAGTCAGCTGTGTTCACCAATCAGCTGATTCTTTACTTCCAACCTGAAATATCTACCAGCAGTCAGAAAACTAGTTACTGTTGGGATAAGTAGATTCAGCACCTTTCTTTTACTGTGCACAACTGCTTTAGAGTTAGCCTTTTGGATCATTAATTACACTTGTGACCCTTAGGATCAATCTCCATAACCATCTTAGCAGGTTTAAATATTGTCCTAACAAATACCAAAATTATCCTAACACTTAGAAGGGCCTGAATTAATTTTAGCTTTAGTAAATAGTAACAAATTGGATCTATCTCTTTCTTATAATGAAAAGGAAGTGCAAAAATGGAAACAAAAATTCAAAGCAAAACAAGTTAATGGAGTATAGGTGTCATCTGAAGGAAAATCCCTACTCCCTAGAAGTTTTTATCACCAAATATGCCAATCCATTCATAGAAATGGTCATTTTAGAACACAAGAAATTGTAGACTCTTCTAAAAGAGTATGGATAACCCCTGTTATAATTACCATAGCCTCTAAAGCAATGGTCGGCAATCTTTTTGGCCGTGAGAGTCATAAACGCCAGTGGAAGGAGGAGGATGGAGGTGGAAGGCGCTGGAATATGGGGCGGGGGCTGAAGGACCCCCTGGGGCACATCCTGGGGCTCTGCCTAGACTGGCTGGTTGGGAGATGGAGCCAGATATGGCTCGAGAGCCATAAGTTGCTGACCCCTGCTCTAAAGTATGAGTAGCCTGCTACACCTGTCAAGCATATAACCAATATGCCGTTTGTGGAAAAGCTTTTGATGGACATCCTCTGGCTTACACACTTTTTGAACATATACAAATTGATTTTATCACAATGCCAAAGACTGGACATTATAAATTTTGTCTAGTTAAAGTAGACCAACTGACCAGATGGCTGGAGGCATTTCCTCCCTCTCAAACCACAGAGGCTTTTGTTGTCAAAGGGCTCTTTAAAGAAATTATACCATAATTTACTTATAGTTTCCTTATTTATATTCGAGTCTTTCACCCATTCTGAATTTATCTTTTTTTTTTAAACCCTTGTACTTCGGTGTATTTTCTCATAGGTGGAAGAGTGGTAAGGGTGGGCAATGGGGGTCAAGTGACTTGCCCAGGGTCACACAGCTGGAAGTGGCTGAGGCCGGGTTTGAACCTAGGACCTCCTGTCTCTAGGCCTGACTCTCACTCCACTGAGCTACCCAGCTGCCCCCTGAATTTATCTTGGTGTAGGGTATCAGATGTTGATCTAAACCTAATCTCTCCCATATTGTTTTCCAAATTTCCCAGCAGTTTTTGTCAAATAGTGGATTTTTGTCCCAAAAGTTGGGCTCTTTGGGTTTATCATACATTGTTTTGCTGATGTCACTTACCCCAAGTCTATTCCACTGATCCTCCCTTCTGTCTCTTAGCTAGTACCATATTGTTTTGATGACCGCTGCTTTATAGTATAGTTTAATATCTGATACTGTTAGGCCACCTTCCTTCATGTTGTTTTTTTCATTATTTCCCTTGATATTCTTGATCTTCTGTTCTTCCAAATAAACTTTGTTATAGTTTTTTCTATTTCAGTAAAAAGTTTTTTGGTAGTTTGATAGGTATGGCACTAAATAAGTAAATTAATTTGGGAAGAATGGTCATTTTTATTATGTTAGCTCATCCTATCCATGAGTAGTCAATGTTTTTCCAATTTTTTATATCTAGTTTTAATTGTTTGGAAAGTGTTTTGTAGTTATGTTTGTATAATTCCTGTGTTTATTTTGGTAGATTCCTAAGTATTTTATATTGTCTAGGGTGACTTTAAATGGTGTTTCTATTTCTACCTCTTGTTGCTGTGATGTGTTGGAAATATATAGAAATGCTGATGAAATTATGTGCATTTATTTTGTATCCTGCAACTTTGCTAAAGTTGTTGATTATTTCTACTAGCTTTTTAGTTGATTCTCTAGGATATTTTAAGTAGACCATCATATCATCTGCAAAGAGTGATAGCTTAGTCTCCTCATTGCCTATTTTAATACCTTCAATTTCTTTTTTCTTCTCTAACTGCTACTGCTAGTGTTACTATTACAATGGGCATCCTTGTTTTACACCTGATCTAATTGGAAAGGCTTCTAATTTATCCCCATTGCATATGATGCTTGTTGATGGTTTAAAATATATACTGTCTATTATTTTTAGGAAAGGACCTTCTATTCCTATACTTTCTAGTGTTTTCAGTAGGAATGGATGTTGTATTTTGTCAAAGGCTTTTTCAGCATTTATTGAGATGATCATGTGATTTTTGTTGGTTTGCTTAATTGATATGGCCAATTATGTGGATGGTTTTCCTAATGTTGAACCGTCCTTGCATCCCTGGTATAAATCCCACCTGATCATGATGGATAACCCTCTTGATCACTTGCTGGAGTCTTTTTCCTAGTATTCTATTTAAGATTTTTGCAACTATGTTCATTAAGGAGATTAGTCTGTAATTTTCTTTGTTTTTTATCTTCCTGGCTTTGAGATCAGTACCATATTTGTGTCATAAAAGGAATTTGGTAAGACTCCTTCTTTGCTTATTATAACAAATAATTTGTATAGTATTGGGATCTCTGGGAAAGGAAAGATTTTAAAACCAAGCAAGAGTTAGAAAAAATTACAAAAAGTAAAATAAATAATTTTGATTATATTAAATGAAAAAGTTTTTGTACAAATAAAAACAATGCAACCAAAATCATAAGGGAAACAACAAATTGAGAAAAAATCTTTATAACAAAAAATTCTGACAGAGGTCTAATTACTCAAATATACAAGGAACTAAATCAATTGTATAAAAAATCAAGCCATTCCCCAATTGATAAATGGGAAAGGGACACGAATAGGCAATTTTCAGATAAAGAAATCAAAACTATCAATAAACACATGAGAAAGTATTCTAAATCTCTAATAATTAGAGAAATGCAAATCAAAACAACTCTGAGGTATCACTTCACACCTAGCAGATTGGCTAAAATGACAGCAGGGGAGGGGGTAGCTGGTTAGCTCAGTGGAGAGAGAGTCAGGCCTAGAGACAGGAGGTCCTAGGTTCAAATCCAGCCTCAGCCACTTCCCAGCTGTGTGACCCTGGGCAAGTCACTTGACCCCCATTGCCCACCCTTACCAATCTTCCACCTATGAGACAATACACCGAAGTACAAGGGTTTAAAAAAAATGACAGCAGGGGAGAGTAATGAATGTTGGAGGGATGTGGCAAAATTGGGACATTAATGTGTTGCTGATGGAGTTGTGAACTGATCCAACCATTCTGGGTGGCAATTTGGAATTATGCCTAAAGAAGGATAAAAGAACGCCTGCCCTTTGATCCAGCCATACCATTGCTGGGTTTGTACCCCAAAGAGATCATAGATAAACAGACTTGTACAAAAATATTTATAGCTGTGCTTTTTATGGTGGCAAAAAACTGGAAAGTGAGGGTATGCCCTTCTATTGGGGAATGGCCGAACAAATTGTGGTATCTGTTGGTGATGGAATACTATTTTGCTCAAAGCAATAATAAACTGGAGGAATTCCATGTGAACTGGAAAGACCTCCAGGAATTGATGCAGAGCGAAAGGAGCAGAGCCAGAAGAACATTGTACACAGAGACTGATACGCTGTGGTAAAACCAAATGTAATGGTCTTCTGTACTAGCAACAGTGCAATGACCCCCGACAATTCTGAGGGATTTATGGTAAAGAATGCTACCCACATTCAGAGGAAGAACTACAGGAGAGGAAACACAGAAGAAAGACAACTGCTTGAACACATGGGTTGTTGTGGACATGATTGAGGATGTAGACCAGAAAGGACCACACCAATGCAACTATCAATAATATGTAAATAAGTCTTGATTGATGACACATGTTAAAACCAGTGGAAATAAAAGTTAGCTATGGGGGAGTGGAGTTTTACAGGGTGAGGGGAAAGTAAAAACTTGAATCATGTAACCATGGAAAATTTTTCTAAAAAAAATAATAAAAATTTAAAAATTAAAAAAAAAAAGAAATGAAAAGAAATTATACCTTGTTTTGGTGAGCCAGCTAGGAGCTGACTAATCCCTTTAATCTTCGATAATTTTCCTTACTTTTTACTGAAACTATCCCAGTCAAATTCTTAGCAGTTAATTGTTATAGCTATTAATCCTTTATGTTAAGCAGTGCCATCTACCGACAGAATATAGAACTGCAAACAAAATTAACAGATTAAATAAAATATTGAGTAGTCTAGTTCAGATTGGGATGCTGTTTCTTGTCTATCTAAAATGGCTCATTATACAACAAAATATTTCACAATGGCTTTATATAGCACTGTTCCTAGCCATTCTTATAGAGATAGAAGGCTTGGCATTCTGCCTATTCTTTCTCAGGAAGAAACAGAATAATAGTTTGTTTGACATTAAAGCTAAACTAAAATCTCACCTTGAAGAAAAACTAGAAAATAACTTGAGTGACCTTGAAAAGAATCTGGAGGAGAGTTTGGGGGATCTCAAGGCTTATATAAAAAGCATTGAGAAATGCTTGAGAAATCCCCAGAGTAAGAGAAAGATTTATCTCTCAACACACCCTCATCATTAGAGTCCACTCAGTTTCTGTCCAGTCCTGCTCTATGCATTTCTGCTTATACTCAAACCACATCAACACCTTGTCTTGTTCTAACTATCTCTAAATATACTCAAACTCCTCCTCATCCTGTTCTATCTCTACATCTACCCAAACTCCTCAAACTAACTTAAAAACAAGGCAAGAAACAGAAACTGAAAATAATTCCCTTATAGTCCTATTCCTCTTAGAAGAAGTACCCACCTTTAATAAGAGTGGAGGTGTAATTTTGCTAAGGCATCATACACCCTTCACCCCTGCCCCAAGATATTGAGAGATTCAGGTAAAATATACCTTCTTTTGAGTATGATCCAATTGTGATTATTAAAAAGCTAGAGAGCATTTATCTCACATATGATCCTGGATGGATTGATATTGAAATTTTTCTCCAAGCTTTTTTGACAGAAAGAGAGAAAAATGAAATCATCTCTCTTGTCAATCAGGCTCAGGGAAGGAGAACAGTTCATTGGTCTCCTCAAGACCCCAAATGGAACCCCAACAATGAGCAAGATTACACAAGACTATGCCAGGCTATAGAGGCATTATTAATTGCAACGAGAGCTTGCTTTGATAGGCCTGGTACATGGAAGAAATGTGAAAATCTTAAACAAAAACCCAGTGAAAATCCGCCCCAATTTATGGATAGACTTATTGAGCTGGGAGGTAGATATATAGACCTGGCTCTTGCCAGAGAAAGGGATATCTGACAAATAAGAAAACTGTAAAAAACTGTTGTAAAGTGTTCAGAGATTATTTTAAGACATATTTCTGAATTGGATTAGTATGGACCTAGAAGAATTGAGGAGAGTAGCAGTTTATGTATTTAACAACCATGAAAAGAAAGATGAGGAGAGAAGCGACTTAAAAGAGATATTAAGGAGAAAAATTAAATGCTTAAAGGAGGAAATTGAAAGAGAAAAGGCAAATCGAGCAGTGGCTCTAGCCCCTTTGCAAGAATACACAAATCAAACACCAATATGTTACTTCTGTGGAAAAGGGGGTCATGCAATGTTAACCGATAGGAACTGGAACCAGGTACTCAATAACATAAATTTTAGAAATAATGGAAACTCTAGGAATAACAACTTTAGAAATAATAACAATTATAGAAATAATAACAATAGAAACACATTTAGAAATACTAATCTGAAAGAGGCAAATGATAATTTACAGTAATATATCCAAAATGGGGCTCACCCATGCTATATTCAGGGAGGAAATCCCCCTCAATGAGAGGAAACCAAGAAGTTTTATGGCCAAGGACCTTTATGATGGTCTGAAAGGGGAGAAAGGACTCTGAAATTAGAGAGTGAAAACTTTGATTTTCCAGACATTGATATCTTAACACCAGTTATCCCAGTCCATTCTCCCCCACAGAATAATGAACCACATGTAACCCTGAAAGTTGGAAATACATATTATAATTGCCTCTTAGATTCTGGTGCCTCCAGATCAGTGTTGATGAGTACACCTAATTCTGATTGTGATTCCATTGATTCCCTAAATGTAGTAGGGGTGTCAGGAGCAACTCTGAAGGTACCAAAGCTTTCCCCTCAAATGATATCTGTGGGATCCCTATCACTAGAATGTTCTTTTTTATTAATACCTGATTCCCCTATAAATTTATTAGGGAGAGACCTTTTATGTAAACTTAGAGCCACAATAACATGCTCTCAAGATGGTGCTATGGTATTAGAATTGCCTGAGGAGTCTTTAAATCTGATCCCCATACTTCTTTTAGACAGTCAGGAGGTGGACAAACCTCCCACCTTTGAAATAGCAGCTGATATAGCTGAATATCTCTAGAACACATCTTCTTCTGATGTAGGCCTACTAAAATCAGCTATTCTTCTGCAAATCAAAACAAAAGGTGGCCCACATCCTTTCATTCCTTAGTATCTCCTATCAAGAGGCAATTGAGGGAATTGCCCCAGTGATAAATTCTTTAATTGAAAAAAAAATAATTCCACATAAATCCGAATATAATACACCTATCTTGCCTGTTAAAAAGCCAAAATTAGATGTAAATGGAAAACCTGTCTATTGATTTGTACAAGATTTAAGGGCTATAGACAACCATGTCATCAAAAGACATCCTGGGGTTCCAAGCCCATCCACAATTATCTTCTCTATTTCTAGCACAGCTTCGTATTTTATGGTAGTAGATTTGTGTTCAGAATTTTTCTCAATACCTATTCATGAAGATTCCAGAAATATATTTGCCTGCACCTGGCAAGTTTCGCAATGGACATAGTGTTGGTTGCCCCAAGTGTATGTGGAAAGACCCACTTTAATTTTGAAGATTTTAACACAAGATTTAGAGAATATTAAGTTTAAGGAGAATAGTTTGATATACTTTGTAGATGATTTCCTCTTGGCCTCACCAAATGCCATAGCATGCCAAGAAGATAGCAAACATCTTCTTTTGGAACTATATAAGAGAGGCCACAAGATCTCAAAGGCAAAAGTTCAGTAGTGTCTCCCCAAAGTGGAGTATTTAGGGTTTATTTTAAATGGTGGTGCCCGCTTCATTTCCCCTAAGTGCATTGAAGATATTTAAAAAATTAAGTACTCCCTCCACTAAGAAACAGTTGAGAGCAATTCTAGGAGCAATCAAGTTTTGTAGACAGTGAATTCCTTGCTGTGGGGAAATTATTGAACCCCTTATAGCACTGACAAAAAAATCAGTCACTGAACCACTTAGAATGGCAATACCAAAGAAAAGGAAAGCACAAACTTCAGAGCTACTATTAAGTACTCTAATGACTTTTTACATAGACAAAATAAAAAGAGGAGTCAGAGATAATCACATTTTTTAGCTTGGAGGACCAGGGCAGAAGTATAAGCATTTAGAAAGTGAGCAGTTGCTGACATTCTGTATATTAGAATAAAATGTTTTGTGGATAGAAAGCAGTTCAATTGTATGCTTTGCCAATTGGAAAAAAGTAACCTTCAACAAGCTCAAGTCAAGTAAAAACCAACAACTTTATCCTATAAAGCTTATTAATATAACAAATATTATTTTGACAGTTTTGTTTCGGCTCCCTAATGTTTACTTTGGCAGGTAAAATTGAAAGACATTGTCTCTTTAGAGAACATAATAAAACTCACACTATGAAATTATAAATGCTGCTTTCAAAATACATAAATGCTATTTTAAAATATAATTGTACCATAAATCATATATAATGTATATTTTCTTAGGTAAACTTCACTATCATAGAGAAACAAATGAAATTATAAACTCACTCTCATTTTTAAGTACTTGTGGGTTTTTATTTTATTTAAATATTTAAATCAGAGATTCTAGCTAAATTTTTTTACATCCAGAGCAATGATAGGGTTCTGTTAATAAAATACCTTCATAATCTTAATTCTTAGTGATGGTTTTACAATTTACCCAAAACATAAATAAAAACTGAAAATTAAAAACAACTTTCCTTCATCCAAATGTTTTAGGCCTCTTTCCATCTCACCCTAAACATAGATAACTGGAAACATCTGTATGATAATATTTAAGTTTTAAATTGAATATTTGAAATAATTTAGAAGATGTTCAAGTATAGGAATGTCTCATGAGAAGTATATTTTAAAATTATTTTCAATAATAAACTTTGGAAAGGTACTTGGTACATCTAGTCTAATGACATATATTTTTCTAAGACTAGATATTACCAATGTCTTTGTTTAACAACTTTGTATGTGGCAATTCTCCAAATCAGAGAACCAACCATATAACCAAAAAAGTTTCGAAGGAGGGGTTTACAAAAAAGTCAAAAACGGATTCTGCCCTTATGGAGTTTATATTCTATATGTCTCATTTGAAATAACCATTTTCAGAATAATAAGTTATTCATACTCTCAACTCATGAATTTTTCAGTGTCTTCCTCAGCTTTGGTGCATAAGGTGTAGATGTTTGTAGGCTAGTAGGATATTAATGGATCTAGCAAATTAATGGTTTGTTGTCAAGATGAAAAATTCAGGAAGTTAAACAAATTTAAATATGTTCTGCCATACAAGAGGTCTTCCAGAAACTGTGGAAGGGAATCCCTAGGGGATTCCACAAAACTCTTAATAATATGTTGCCCTGTAGATAAAATTGAGAACATCTTCATCATTTCATGCAACAGTTCTTTGATTTATGGTGCCTGATATGGAATAAGTACTTAATAAATGCTGGTTCAATGGAGTTGAATTGATCACTTCCTTAACATTATAGATTTTCAGAGACTTTTCAATTGGAAGTTTGCTAAATGGGCCAATATATATTCGGATAAAACCTTGTAAAATCAAGCTACAGAATAAACTTTAGCTATCTCAGACTTAGTTTGGTATCAAACTGTAAATACTGCCAAATTACCTTTACAAAAGTAAAATATAATTCTAATGAATCAAGGGTAGTTGAAATTTTTTGCATTTCATAGAAGAGGTTAAGTAAAATTAGAGCTGTTACTGCTTTGCCTCACCACACTGATGGAAAGGAAAGGATCAAAGATAGGACCATCTACTCTGATCTCATTCCCTTCCATATTCTCCAACAGATCATCCTGTCTGGTATCTCTGAGCTATCTTCAATTTCTCCTTATCTACTGGATGCTTCTCTGTTGAGTATAAACATGTCCATATTTATTCCCTGAAAAACAAACCACCACCACCGCCACCAAACTAGTCCCACCCTCATTTAATTAACCTATCCCTGCTATTATCCCTTATTTCTTCTCCTTTTTATGGCTAAGCTCTGTGAGAAAGGTACCTATTGTTGGTGCCTTCACTTCCTTTCTCTTAACTCTCATCTTAACTCTCTGCAATCTGGCTTCAAACTTTATCATTCAACAAGAACTACTTTATTGTTTTTAAATTTTATTTCAAAATATTTTTCCATGGTTACATGATTCATTTTCTTTCCTTCCTCACTTCCAGAGCTGACAAGCAATTCCACTGTGTTATACATATGTTATCACTTCATACTTATTTCCATATTATTAATTTTTGTAATAATCTTTTAAAAATCAACCCCCAAATATATAAACATATTTATATATCCATATAAATTATATATAAACATTCTTATATATCCATATAAACAAATGATAAATCATATATTTTCCTTTTGCATTTCTTCTTCCACAATTTTTTCTCTTGATGAGAGCATTCTTTCTCTTAAGACCCTCAGGATTGTCCTGGATCATTACATTGCTATTAGTAAGCAAAGTCTATTCACATTTGATCATGCCACAATGTTTCTGTTCTTCTGGTTCTGCTCATTTTGCTCTGCATCAGTTCTTGGAGGTCTTTCCAGGTTGTATAGAAATCAAGCAGCAGAACTATTTTTTTCCCTAAATTTACTAATGATCAAATTGCCAAATCTAATGGACTTCTTTCAACCCTCATTCTTCTTGACCTCTCTGAAATTTTTGATATTATTGATTGCCATCTTCTCCTTGACATTCTCTTTTCTCTAGATTTTTCATAACACTATTTCTACAGGGTGACTGTTCTTTAGGCTCCTTTGCTGTTCATCATCTCACACATACCAACTAATCATAGATCATCCCATAGGGTTTTAATATGGATCCTCTTCTCTTCTGCCTCTATAATATTTCACTTAATGATCTTATTAGCATTCATAGATTAACTTATCATGTCCATATAAATGATTCCCAAATCTATTTATTCAGTCCTGAATGATGACTTCCAGCCTCACATCATCAACTGCCTATTGAACATCATTGAACATCTGAACCAGATATCCCATAGATATCTTAAACTCAACATGTCTAAAACTGAACTCATTATCTTCCCCTCTTTCCTCTACCCAGCCTTCTTGTGTTCATAACTTTCTCATTGTTAATGAGAATATCACCATCTTCCCAAGACCTCAGTCTCACAACCTAGATGCCATGCTCAATCTTTTATTCTCTCTCACCTCCCACATCCAATGTGTTGTCAAAATTTGTCAATTTTACCGTCATAACATTTCTCATATACATGCCCTTCAAGATTTTGACACTACTACCATACTGGTAAAACCTTTGATCACCACATTACTGAACTATTGTAATGGCCTTATGGTTGGTCTACCTGTCACAAATTTCTCTTCACTCCAATCCACCCTCAATTCAACTGCCAAGTGAACTTTCTAAAGCACAGCTCTAGCTATGTCACCCCAATGCTCAATAAACTCCAGTGGCTCCCTATGAACTCCAGAATCAAAAAGAAAATTCTCTGATACTCAAAGCCCTTCATACTTTCTCCTTCCAAGAACTTGAAAAAAGATCCTTACTTTCCATCTTAGAATCAAAACTATGCATTGGTTCCAAGATAGTAGAGTGAAAAAGGCTAGGGCTGGAGTTAAGTGACTTGCCCAGGGTCACACAGCTAGAAAGTGTCTGAGGCCAGATTTCAACCCAGGACCTCCTGTCTCTAGGTCTGGTTCCCAAACCACTTAGTTACCTAGCTGGCTCCTCCCATTAACTTTCTAGGCTTTTTACACATTATAAATCCCCTTTAAATCTTAGTCTTTGGTATAGAAACATTAACCTTATTACTTTTCCTGGCATAATATATTCCATCTCCTGAATTTGAGTTTGTCACTGCTATATCTTATGCCTGGAATGCTTTCTCCCTTCATCTCCACTTCTTGACTTCCCAGTATCCTTCAAGTCC
This sequence comes from Gracilinanus agilis, assembly GCF_016433145.1. Classification (NCBI taxonomy): domain Eukaryota; kingdom Metazoa; phylum Chordata; class Mammalia; order Didelphimorphia; family Didelphidae; genus Gracilinanus; species Gracilinanus agilis. The sequence goes on from NC_058130.1 coordinate 526,076,550, forward strand.
CAGTTAAAATCGTACCTTCTGCAGGAAACCTTTCCCAATATTCCTTCATGCTGATGCCTTCACTCTGTTGATTATTTCCAATTTATCCTTTATGTAGTTTATTTGTACAAAGTTGTTTACATGTGGTCTCCTCCACTAAACTATGAATTTCTTAAGAGCAGAGGCTGACTTTTATCTCTCTTTGAATCCCCAGATTCTAGCACAGTGCTTGGCATATAGTAGCTGCTTAATAAATGTTTACTGACTGATTTAACCAATCATATGATATGAAGTGCTGATGAATGTATTGTGTTGGACACCCTTTTTTAAAAAGCAATTAGCCAGAAATTACATCACTTAATGAAACTGATTACTTTAGTAACTTCAATAAATATACATGTTTATATAGCTCTGAATCAAAGGACTTGTCTAATAATACACATTATGTTAAATGGATTTCATATCTCAATGGTATAGAGAATTCTACAGAAAACTGAGCAAATATGCTTTTTTATCTGGTACTATTCTTATGCAAATCATTCCAGAAGTTCTAGCCAGAGGATCTATTTACTGTGCTAGATCATGAGATCTTTTTATCATCTCTGATAATCTGATAAAGACAGTTTAGTTGATAAGAAGTAAGGGGACATGGGAGATGATGTTTTAGCTCAAGCTTGCAGCTCTGTCTCCAGGAGCATAGAGTTTATTATATATATTTCAAGACTCATTTCACACAAAAGAACCCCCCCAAAAAACTTCGCAGATGTGCAGAAGTTACAAATTATGTCATGTCAAAACACAAAAAATCTCATTTGACTTCAGAATAGAACAAGGCCAAGGCTGAATTTTGACTGAGTTCTTATCAGAAATCCAAGTCAGGGAATATTTTCTCAGGGTTGAATTGTCCCTGCTAAGGTTTTGGCCTTGGTTATACCAGGTAGCTGCATTCCTGGCTAAAGGGGAAGAGTGTTAATCTTTTAACTGTTGGTTAGCTAGGAACTTGAAGCTTTTCAATAAGGCCACAATACTTTTCAACAAGAAATCACAAGGATCACAAAAGGGGTCAAAAGAGGAATCTCAGATTTTTATCTATTCTCTTACTGGCTTCCCACAGCTAGAAGTCTTCCACTGAGTTTCTATTAATTTATAGATATCAGTAATTGTAGAACTCTGCTATACAGCAGCTATCAACCCTTGTTCTTATTACATGACCAATCTGCCTCCTTTTGTGGCTATACACATCCTTGATAAGGTCTTTTCTTTTTTTCTCTCATGCATACGTATATGTTTGGAGATGAGCTTCAACTTATAAAAATAATTTTTATTTCTGTAGTGCTCTACAATTAACAAAGATTTTTGTATTAATAATACTATAAATTAGGTAGTATATCTCTATTTTAGAGATGAGGAAACTGAGGCTTAGCAACTTATCCATGTCACAATGGTAAAAAATACAATAACCTGGATTCAAACACAAGTCCTTTGACAACAAGCTTGGCTTTCCTTCTAGTACCCTATACTGCTCATGATTGTATATGGATGTAAACACACTCAGCAAGAGAAATTAAGTCATTGTTTACTGTGAACATTGTTTGAAGATTGATTTGAGTATGTCCACTACCAGAAAAAGAACTGATAAATAGAAGTGACATAGTTTTTACATGTTAAAAAACTATGTCTTACTTATTTGTAAGTATATATGTATGTACATACATATATCTTTTTGTCAAATGTTGCCTTTTCTAAAAGAAGGAGGAAAGGAAAACAGGGGGCAACCTGGATATGTTAATGTACCCAATAAATAAATAAATAAATAAATCTAAATACAAAAAATAAATGTGAGAAACCCTGTCTAAATCCCAGACTCAGAGAAAATTGTATGGAAATGGCAATAGTATTTCAAAGTTTTTCTTAATTTGGCTTCCCTTACTAATCACCAAGGTTTGCTAAATTTCAAGATTTGATAATTTTACCTTCATTCTAACCTTTGAAAAGGTCATTACTGTTGTCAAGGGGGGCAAAGCTCTTGGATGAGACCAAAGTTCCTGCAGGGATCTTCAAGTAGGAGGCCATGACTGTCCACAATATCTCTTGACCTCTTCCCTTTGTCTCCACTCATGTGACCACCAGTCTATTTCAGTCTCTCAATAGTTTTAGGTCAGGTATCTATCATAATAGCCTTTTTAATAATAATTTTAAATACTTTTAAATTTTTAAATTTAAAATTTTTTTATTTAATTAAAATTTTTAATTAAATTTTAATGCCTTTCCAGGTCATGTTCCATACAGCATTAGTCTGACTATGTCATACTCCTGTTCAATGAACTTGAAGGTCTCCCTATGCTTCAAATCCCTTTGGCACTTAAAGTACTTCTTATTATGGCTTCAACCTGTCTTTCCAGACAAATTTCACATGAACTCCCACCCACACATTCTATGTTTCAGCCAAACTGGCCTACTTTACTGTTCCTTGTATACAACATTTTATCTCCTGCCTCTGTTGCTTATTGCACAAGCCTGAAATGTTTTCTCTTTTCCTTTTTCTCTCTTGGAATACTAACATTCCTTCAAGGCTAAGCTCAAGTGCAACATCCTATAATAAGCCTTTATTTACTCTTCCCTAGTTGTTAGTACCCTGCCCCATCCTACTTCTGTACATGTGTATTTATTCCATAAATATGTGGTTGTTGTTATTCAGCAGTTTCAGTCATGTCCAACCCTTTGTGACCCGATTTGGGGTTTTCTTGGCAAAGACACTAGAGTGGTTTGCTATTTCATCCTCCGGCTCATTTTACAGATGAGGAACAAGGTTAAATGACTTTATCCTAGGACACACAGCTAGTAAGTGTCTGAGACCAGATTTGAACTCAGGAAGGTGAGTCTCCTTGATTCTAGGCCCAACATTCTATCCACTGAGCTACCTAGCTACCCTATTTTTGTACTTGCTTATCTGTTTATATGCTGTTTCTGGCCAGTAGAATATAAGCTCCTTGGGAAATCATTTCATTTTTGTCTTTTTATACTTAGCACAAGATTTGGCACATAGTTGGACTTTAAAAATTATTCGTTAATGGAGAAGAAGCACTTCGGCCTGCATACTCTCTTCCCTAAACTGAAGAAATAAATGACAAAAAGATTTGAAATCACTGCCTATTATTTTCATTCTTAAGAAAAAGAGAAAAAGGTTAATAGTGGTAGCTATGAGGGTAGCTCTCTGCTCTGTCTCTGGTATAGTACTGGCCAGAATCTTTTGTCTATAACCAAATAATAGAAAGCAGCCACATCTGGAATCATGACTTTTCTTCAGACTATAGATATATAATCATTACTGCACATTAAATATAGGAGAAGTGTAGGAAACACAACCAGGATCTCTAAAATGGGGATGATAAGAGTATCAATATTGATAATAACAGTTAATCTCATTGTTGAATAAGTCTAGTTCTCTTGGTAAAACACAGGCTCTAACAAAGTGGGCAGGATGAAGGGGTTTGGGGAAGGGAAGGATGCAAAAGGTCTTTAGTACTAAATCTTCTTTTCTTTCCATTAAAAGCCTCCAGCATGCTAATTGCATCATCAGCCTACTTATTGATTCTAATGCCTTACAGTTTACTATAAATGAAAGTCTCTCTGGTTGCTTTAAGGATTCTCAAAATTTAATACAAGGACATAAGGATGGAGAGGTTCTATTGCCCAGTTTTAATTAAAAAACAATGCAATGAAAAATAAAATTCCGGGTACTGCCAAAATTACCTTTTCCAGAGGAAAAAAATTCCAATAAATCACTTACTTGCATTTCCTTTAGTAATGAGGAAGTCTAGGCAAAGCAAAGTAAATCTCTTTTTGCTGAAAAGGCAATTTGTTAATGCTTGAAGTTTTATTTCTTATTGATTAAGTAATAGATATAAACTGACCCACTCCTCCCTGATGCCCTGACTTGAAAAATGTTAACGCTGGACAACTTTAGAGAGAATTTGAAGAAGTTTACGAGCACACTGTTAATGGAGCTGCATTTTTTATCTATATCAAAGAGAACAACAATAATCGTTTTCTATGGAAAAGGGCACAGATGACAGGCAAATAACATTTATACTTTGTAAATAAATCTAGGACGGAAATAACTAATTTGTTTACCAAGTACTATATCTTCCACCACCCGAATAAAAATATATTGAGCTTGAGGTATGTATGTGTTCTATAAAATATATCCATGAAATGAGTCATATGTTGATGTATTTGATATGTATTAGCATCCATCCTGGGCAGAGTGCCATGTTTTCAGGAGATCCTGATGCTGCTCATGCCCAACCATGAAGGACATGTAAAGAGAATTATATAAGAACATGTGGTCAGTGAATGGTGGCACCTGAACTTCAAAATAGCAACAGGACTCTAGTTGTGGCAGAAGTATGTGTTCTGGAATATAAACACTTTTTGATTGATTGTCAACTGATAATAGGCACTAAGATCTGTTCTTATTTGTTCTTTCCTCTTTATCTGACTCCATTGCTCTATTCTTTGGAATCTATTCCTATATTTTTTTAAAAAGAAAATTCAGCCTATTTTCTTTTAGACCTTTTAGTACGTATTTCCTTTTAGTTAAATCTCTTTGGCTTCACTGAGCCTCTAGCCTTATTCCTCCCTGCTTGAACTGTAGTTTTTTGCCCTCCCTGCGAAAAATACCTCTTTTATATCTCCATAGATTACAGTTCCCATAATCCTCTACTGGATGGTTCCTGATAGTGGATGTGACACATGGAAGTTGAGAATGGGATAAGTCCAATGCCAGTTCCATTGTCCCCTAACAAATACTGGGAGCAAAGAACAGTATCCATGGTCACCCAAATTGCACTCCTTTTGTTCCTTGTTTTTCAGGGCCATTTGGATATCTTTTTCTAAGACCCAAAGATCTTGATTTTCAAGTCCTCTGTGTTTAGTGGTTGGTGGACCTACTATTGTCTGTGTGGAGGTAGAAAATTTGCTACACCTGAGCTAAATTCCCATCATCTTTTTAATTATGTCCTCATTTGATGTACAGGGGCTTGGGAATTTAGCTCAGGTGTAGCAAATTTTCCACCTCCACAGTGTCAACCTAACTTCAGTCAGGCTGGACCTCTGCTCCAAACCCCTCACACACCAGCACTGACAGTTTTTCTCTCTCCTCTCTCTTCGCCTGCATTCCATTCATTCAGAATGTCTATGGCTGACAGTTAAGGTTTTGCCCTTAGCCTGCCTGCTAAATCTGCTCTCCTACTCTTAAAGTCTATTTCCCTATTACAATAGCTGGCAATGATGTGAAATTGGATTGACCCAATAGGAGAGGCTCCCAAAGCAATCTTAGATTTCCACCATAGCAAGGGAAATAATCAGTAGATGCCTCTTCTACTTAGATTCAGTACTTCACCTTTTCTCATGATTCCTGGTGGTATTGGAGAATATTATATTTGATCCTACAAAATCCGTAGATTTCCTGAATTCCTTAGAAAGTAATCTCTAGTCACAATTACTATACTTGCCATGATATGGTCTACTCAATGACCAGTCAAAACTCTTGACTGTAATATGAAACAATATTCTCTGGGCATATCAAAGATTTCATTGATGTAGTCAATATCATGGATCCCTTGATAATGCCATCAAACTCCTACCAAAGGCCCTTATCCTAGGAGCATGACTTTTCTAGTGAAATGATGTATGTGAATCACATTACAAACTTTAGATTTCTAAAAAATTATTACTTGTTTATGGGCATAGAGACCTTTGTAACAAGGAAATTCTTCTAGATTCTAGACTTTATTGGCATTTTTAAAAGGGTTACTAGTACTGTTGAAGAGAAAGAAAATTGGTGAGTTCAGACTATACAATGATGATAGAAAAGGGAAAGTAGTAAATATGTGACATTTGTCTTAGATCTTTTGAGTCAGTATATTTTTAAGAGGTTGGAGAGATATCTAATTTTCACTAAGTAGAAACTAGGAATTGGGGTTTGGCAAGCATATATCTTAATTAGTAGTCACCAAGGGAATGAAGGAACAATCATGTCTCAAATATGGGTTTGGACCACCATAATAATTTGTGATGCCATTTGGGATCTATAATGCCTGCTACATTTCAGCAAGTCATGAATATTCTCTTCTAAGACCTGTTAGTTGGAGGCCTAATCACATACCTTGAAAACTTTTTAATCTGTTCCATAACCCACCCACCTCATTTATGTGAGTTATGCTAGCTTGGCTCCATGAGAACTACTCATATTTGTAGCAGGTGTGTGTAGGTATAGCCCTGGGAAAGTCAACTTTTTCCTTGGCAACTATGACCTGTACAAGATATGATGTTCCTAAGGGAAGATCAGTTCTTTGATCAGGTGTTAGTTGGCCTTGTTCTAGGTTCTTCTCCCACATTAATGATGAAGCACATGCCTAGTTCATGATCCTGAGAGACACTTTGGTGTTTGACATTTGTTTTTCTCAAAATATTTTTATTTATTTTGTTAAATATTTCTGAGTTACATGTAAAATATTTTTCACATTCTTTTAAAAATATTAAATTCCAAAATCTTTCTGTCCTTGCCAACTCTCTCTTCTTTCATAAGACAAATAATTTTATATCAATTATACATGTGAAGTCAAGCAAAATATATTTACATATTAGCTATGTTGCAAAAGAAAAAACAAACAAGATAAAGCAACAACAACAAAATTAAAAAATATGTTTCTCTTTGCATTCACAGTTCCTCAGTTCTCTCTCTGGAGGTGGATAACATCTTTCATTGTGGGTCCTTTGGAATTGTCTTGGATCACTGTGATCAAAGCAACTTGAGTTTTTTACAGTTAATCATCATTATAATATAACTTTCACTGTGTAGAATGTTTTCCTGGTTCTGCTCACTTCACTTTGCATGAGTTCATATAAGTATTCTCAGGTTTTTCTGAAACCACACTATTTCTTATAATGCAATAGTTACCTATCACAATGATATACCACAATTTGTTTAGCCACTTCCCAATTGATGGACATGCCCTTAATATTCCATTCTTTGCCACCCCAAAAAGAGTTCCTCTAAATATTGTTGAACAAATAGTTCCTTTTCTCTTTGATTTCATTGGGATATAGACCTAGTTAGTATTGCTGGATCAAAGGGGATGCCTAGTTTTATAGCCCTTTGGGCATGGTTGCAAATTGTTCTCCAGAATGGTTGGACTAGTTCAAAACACCACTAGCAGTGTATTAATGTCCCAAATTTTTCACATCCCCCACAGAATTTGTCATTTTATTTTTTGTATCATGATAGCCATGTTAGCCAATTGATAGGGGTGAAGTGGTATCTCAGAGTTTTTTAGATTACATTTCTCTAATCACTAGTGATTTAGAGCATTTTTCATGTGACTATAGGAAACTTTGAGCTGCACTTTCTCACTGGAAGTCCTCGATCAAAAACCACTTTGGTCACTTATTGGGTATGTTGTAGAAGATATACTTGTTAAGGTATGGGTTAGATCAAATGAGATTTTCTTTCTCTCAGGTTCCTTCTATTTCTGAGAGTCCTTCATTTTGTGACTGTAGAAGTCCTTGGCATTCAGTAGATATGGTTCACCCTAATGCAAATATTAATAATATGGAAATAGGTCTTGATCAATGACATATATAAAACCCAGTGGAATTACTCATTGGCTACAGGGGGAGGTGGGAGGAGAGGAAGGAAAGAACATGAATCACATAACCATGGGAAAATATTCTAAATCAATTAATTAAATACAATTTTTCAAATAAATAACATCTCTTCTGGCTAAACCATCTCAACTTCACTGTCCTACAATTGACTGAAAGGTATGATTTTTTTAATATATATAATAATGTCCTGATAACCTCACCTGCTAACCATAACCATATATATATATATTTGTTGTTGTTGCTAAACATTCGATTCAATGGAGCCAAATGCTATCTCAAGGACTCTCCTTTAAAAAGTTACCTGTGTTTGTGGTGAGGTCCTACTTCTGAGGCAGCTAGAAGCAAAAGGATAATTTTGTTCACTGACCTTCAGGTTATCAGGCTCAAGCAAAGAATAATAATAAGAAGAAATAGCTAACATTTATATGGGCAGCTAGGTGCCATAGCAGATAGAGCACTGGGCCTGAGTCAAGACGACATCTTCCCAAGTTCAAATCTTCAAATTCACTCTTATGTGAATGCCTGGATTCTTAAGAAAATTTGACAATTTTTATACTTGTGTTTATGATTTAGCTCCTCTGACCCCATTTCTTACTTAAGTGTCCAACACAAGAAATATTAAAAACAAAGCAAATCTCCAAGAAAACCACAAAAGACTCATGATGAAAATGTTATTCATAGCCAAAGAAAGAACTGTTGGTCTGTGAACATAGGTCAAAGCATGCCATTTTCCACTATATTTCCTTTATTAACTTTCTATTGTATATGTGATATGTGACTTTTATCCTGACATGAGCAACATGGAAATATATTACATGAAAGTATGGATACAACCTATATCAGACTATTCATAGCCTCAGGGAAGTGGGGTGGATAGCAATGGAGAAAACTTGAATTATAAAATGTCAAAAAATAATCAAAAATTGTTTCTACATATAACCGAAGAAATAAAAAAATCAGGGAAAAAAGTATCCAGCAGAGTAGAAAATGCTAGAATATAAATACAGTTCTCACTCTGAAGAAATTTATATTCTAATAGTTGGAGACAATCTCTATAAGATAATTCTACTGGTTGGATGTTTTTGTTGTAAAGTCACAGGAACTGAAGAGTGATACTATATGGATAGTTGGGTGACATGATATTTCCAGTAGACATAATGGCATTAATTTTTTATGGTTTCCAGAGGAAGAGCTAGAAGAAGGAACCAGGAATTCATGTAGGCAGCAAAGTGGGTTGCAAGACTGCCTAAATAGAATGTAAATTATAGCAAGGAGTAGGCTAGATATTGTGGTCAATTTGTCCATGCAATCATTTGTCAGGATAGTGAAGTTCTTAAGGACAAGAGTTCTAAGTCAGAGAGGGTTCAATTTCCCAGGTGACTAGGGTGGAATATGAAACACAACTCAGGTTGGCTAGGTATTATGGGGCACAATGGGTTTCTGTGGACGTACTTACCACACAGAATAATGAGAATCCTAGGGTCAGTGTTCCAATGATGAATAAAAGTTTTCCAAGGATAGGTCAGGTGATAGCAAGAAGATGGTTGTGTTGGATGATTTAAATATCCCTTCAAAAATGCTTAAGGAAAATAAAATTAGAAACATTTAGTTTGCCTTTGTCTCCCCTGAAAGAATTGGAAGTAGTTCCATAGAGGAGAGACATCATTAATGTAAGAAATAGGAATAATGCTAGAGTTGGAGTGAGGTTTCTTGAGCCCCTCTTGCCCCCCCATTTAACTCTGTAAAAATGTGATCTCTACAGTGGAATCCAGTGAAGAAAACCTTTGATGGATAACCGTAGGTATGGAGGAGATAAGCTTTGATAAAATGGAATTCCTGCTTAGCCATATTGGTACCCCTGAATGATCTCTCCTTGTCCATTCTCTCTTTTTTCTATCTTGCTATCATTTATCTCTCATTCCTATTCCTCCTCTACTAAGCTTCTAAGGCTTCTGCTACTTTCTCAGACCTTTACCCTGCTCTGACTTCCCTTTTCTCCCTTCCTGATTTCAATCTTATACTTAACAAGGAAATGCCACCCTGTCCTCATCTTCTACCTGTCTAACCACACTTCTCCTGTCTCCTATTTTGAATAATCCATGTCATATTCACTAAGTGTAGACTCTATCCTGAGTCTGATTCTCACTCTTTACTAATTCACTTGATTTTCTCATTGATTTCCATGGGTTTTGCTATTTACAATGATGACTCTCAGATCAATATATCCAAACTCAGTTTCCTTCTTAAGCACTAATCCTACATGGCTGCCTACTGGGCATTTCAAATAATTTATACCAGAGACATCTCAAATCAACATGGCCAAAACTTACTTCCCTTAAGAGAGCCTAAATTCCATCTTCTACATGAAGAGTTTCCTATTTCTTCCAGCTAGTACCCTCCATTGCATGATTGCCTTGTGTTTATTCTGTATATACTTTATGTATATATCATTGTCTCCTCTGATAGACTGCAAGCTCCTTGAGGACAAGGATTGTTCCATTTTTTGTCCTCTAGTTTAGAACCTATGATGATACCTGGCCCATAGTAGGCATTTTGTAAATGCTTGCTGATTGGTTGATCAGATTCTTCTTCCTTATACAATTGTCTCTATGACTCATTCTATATGTGACTAGACAAGATATGGCAAGAGGTCAAGCAAGCCTGCATTTTGAAATTCTCAGATGGAACATGGAAGGACCCAGGAAGGATGACAGTTGGCCTGAGGGCTAAGAATTGTGGGAAGAAACCAACTGGCACTTATTTTCTCTCTGTAGCTCTGGAGGGAGAGACCGGTGGGAGGCAGAGATTTTGTGGGACCTGCAGAACCCTCAAACCCCAGATCTGAAGAGTTTCCCAGAGACTTTCAGCTGTTCCAATCAGTCCTATTTGATTCATCAATATCCTTGAACACCTTGAAGACCTAACATCATGGTTCCTTGGTTTGGCCGGGGGCCTGGACTCTGGTGGAGGGAGCTGGCCCCTATGGGCCACCGCTTTGCTTGAACCTTTTTTTTTAATCAAACTACTCTTATAGATAGACAAAATATTAGGATTGAGGATACTTATTTGGGTTTTGGGTGAGAGAAGCTGGATTTCGAGAATGCAGATGTGTTTCTGCTATTACCTATCCCAGTCAAGAATTGAACAGGAATTCTGGGATTCCTTGTACCCTCAATCCACATCTATTCATTTCCTGAATAAACCCTTGTTAATTTGATTCAAATCAGATCTGAATAGTTAATTTGGGAGGGAGACAGAATCCTTGTGGGTTGAGGGTGAAAGGAGGGAAGCTCGCCATTGTGAACTGCTTTCAGCTTTGGGAGAGAGGGGAGGCTTGAGTCAAAATACCCTGGCTCTGAGTAATTGATGGGGGTCCCTTGGGTCCCCTTCAATAGACAACTTTCATCCCTGACATATCCATATTGGGGAACCTCCATTCGTTTAGCAACCCCAAGTGTCTCCCTAGTAAGGAGGGGTGGTGTGAGTAGCATTGGCCCTTAATCTCATTCAGGGGGTTACCAAAACACACCCCAACTATCTGTAGCCCTCCTTCTTACATATAGATCCCCAAAGTTCCAAAATAGTTTCTCACAAAAGAAAGTACAAGCCTCTACAGGGCAGGAAAGTTTGAATTAAGCCTGGCTTTTTGCAAGTATTTAATAATGATAATTGTTAGCCTTTATCAGAAGGAAGCTAGGTGGCTTAGTGGATAAAGTTCAGGGCCTATGGGCTCACAAATAATTGGACACAACTGAATGACTGAACAGTAAGCATTTTGCAAAGCACCTTAAAATATCTTATTTGATCCTCACAAGAATCTCGAGAGATAGGTGCCATTATTATCTCCATTTTGCAGATGAGGAAACTAAGGCAGATAAAGGTTAAGTGGCTTGCCCAAGGGCCACACAGCTAGTGCATGTCTGAGGTAAGATTTTAGCTCAGGTTTTACCGAATCTAGGTCCACCCCTCTCTCCATTTTTCTACCTAGGTACCTCAGCTAGATATTTCAATAATGACTTGGTTTCAATGTGATCTCCTTCATTTCAAGTTCTAACAGATACAAAGTTTAGAACATCTACCCCTAAAATGGGAATTTTCCTGTGAATTAAATGAGGCAGTTTTCTGTTCTTAATCTAAAGAAGCCTCTTTATTTTGTAACCTACCAAGACCACTCTTTCCTGAGACATCTTGTCCTGAGCCCTGCCTTTCCAACCCACACCGACGATGTGTAGACTGTCACTCAGGGTCAGTTAAGTTATTGGCAAGGATGCTTTAGCAGGTAGGATCCTGATAGCAAAGCAAGCAAACAAGCACAATCAGCTGTGTTTCTTTAGATCACCAACACAGGCATCAGAGTCTGAATGGAAAATACCTTGCAGAAGGAGTCTGGGAGAAGGTCATTGTTCCACAAGAGAATTTGTCAACTCAAGAAAAACTTCATAAAATCATAGAGTGGGAAACAAGGTTTTAGATAATAGATGAAGAAACTGAGGATCCCAAAAGGGAAATGACTTATAAAACAGTTGAAACCTGGGTGCCATGTGGTAATATTGATGCCTACAGACTCATCAAAGACAAAGGAAAGAAACTCACAATATTTGTCTATATTCTGTATGGTCTCAATCATTTTATCCCCAACCAAAAAAACACAGATTGACCTAAGCTACAAAATTCACTTTGTATGAAATATACTTTCAAGAGATTTTATATCCATATATAAAAGCATATATAAAAATTCCAAGATCTCCCCTCCTCCTTGTTAGTTATGATCCCAGGCTGACAAATCTTTTCTTTCTCTTATTTTTAACTAGATATATTAGCACGGTATGTTCTCAACAAACATTATTCTCCCTAGAGCATCAAAAATATCACCAACTGAAGTGTTTTTCCTAGATTTAATTAAACCCAGGAAATAATGAAACTAATTAGGCTATACAATCAACTTGCTTTCATTCTGAGGAAATTTGAGCATCATCATCACCCTCTCCCATTTAGAAGATATATGGCACCTGGATTTTTCAATTATGCTTGTACAACCAAAGGTTATGCCTCAATGATACCTGAATTTAGGAATACTTTAACATTATGTAGTCACAGAATTCATGTTGGAAAGAGACTTAAAAGTTCACTATTTAGTTCATTGTTACCTCTCTACCTTCTCTTGCCTATCTAGATTCCTCACCTAACTGCCTTGAAGAAACAACTCACCTAAACTATGATAGCCAAGGAAGAAAACGTTAACAGTAATTGACTATCTTTCCTGCCTTGGTCTGCTGAATCTCACTTGTTCTTTCTTTTTGTTCTTCTTCAATTACAATCTGATGAAGAAAACTAATGGCATCCAATGCCCTGACCTAACTTTCCTGCCTTCCTGAATTCTGACCTTTACCTGGATGGACCTCTGCTATCCTGCCTATTCTAAAGCATTTCAAAGACTTTTCATCTGCCTCCACGGACCTCCTCAGTTCTTGATCTTGAAAAATTATACGCACTTTGATTATTTTTCCTGGCCAGATAGCTGCCTAGGTTGCTTTTTCTGACTTACAGTCTCTGCTTATCTCTTTCTACTGCCTTGCTTTATATCTCTATAACTTTGGAACTCCTGCATAGAAAAGGAAACTTACTTGCAGGCTCATGTATTTAAAATGGCTAAATATAAATGTGAATGCCTGGGAGAATTTAATGATTCAAGAACTGTATCATTTTTTACCATTTGGCTAACTATAAGGCAGAATGGATAGAGTGCTGCACCTTCAGTTAGGAAGACCCAAGTTCGACTCTTGACTCAGACATTTATTAGTTATATGATCCTGGGTAAGTCACTTCATCTTGTTTACCTCAGTTTCCTCATCTGTAAAATGAACTGGAGAGGGAAATGGCAAAATACCCTATTATCTTTGCCAAGAAAATTCCAAATAGGTTCACAATGAGTGAGATACAACTGAAACAACAGAATTATAAAAACAAAGAACATGATACTTTAAAATTTTGTTCTTTGTCAATCAATGTCAAGTTTAGTGGAGCAGTGAGCTGAGTGCTGGTTTTGGAAACAAAGGAATCCAATTCTCATCCTGGCTCTATTATTATCTGCGAGATAATAATATGGACAATATAAACAACAATAATAAACCTTTATAAAGTGCTTTCAAGTTTACAAAATATTTTATATAGATAAAATCATTTGAGTTTCACAACAAACCTCTGGAGTAGATGCTATTATTTCCTTAATTTTATGGATTGTGGAAACTGAGGCTGAGAGACATTAAAGAGTTGTTAGGATCACAAAGCTAATAAGTGTGTGAGCAAGAATTTACATGTAGATGTTTCTGACTCCAGAAGTCTAGAATTATTTCTTACCTAAAGTCTCTCAGTTTCAGTTTTCTCATTTGTAATATGAAAGGATTAAAGTAAATGTTCTCTAAGTTTCCATCAAGCTCTAAATCCATCTACTGCATTACACACTGAAGCTTATAAAGGAAACTTTGTGAGTTAAGTAGTAAAAGTATAATAACATCCATTTTATCAATGAAGAATTGTGATTCATAGATTTACCTGTGGCCATATAGGCAGGGGTTAAACCTAGGTATTTAACCTCTTTGTGCCTCAATTACTTCTCTGTAAAATGGTGGTGATAGTGGGGGGATATGATGGAGATTATATTAAATGAATTTTAAGGTCTTTAACTCTAAATCTTTGATTCTAAGGTCCTATAATACCATGTCTTATACTCTTAACACTATACTACCCTGCCTCTAATGCTCTATTTTAATCTATAGTGTTATAACATCAGGGCTCTAGAGCTGGATGGCACCTCAGACGACATCTAATCCAATTCCTTCATTTTACAGATGAAGAAAAAGAGGGTCAAGACTTATCCAGGGCCACTCTGGCAATAATCATCAAAATTGATGTCTGGATTGAGGTCCTCTTTCTGCTACTCAAACTGACTCCTTCATAGATCATCTTTCAGGGCATAATCATATTTTATCTCTGAATAGCTGAATAGATAAACACATAGGCAATATAGGTCTTTTAAAGTGACTACAACAATTGTCTATTGCTAGACTTTGTAGAGTGTAACAATAAAAAAAAACAGTCATGGATGTTTATAGAAGGAAGATAGAGAAAGTGTATGTAATGAGACTTTCTTCCAGCTCTCCCCTGGGGCTGAATATACATTGGGAGACTTTAAGGGGGTGTCACCCCAAAACTGGGTGACCTGGATGGTAGTGCCACCCCACAGTGTCTGGGGGCAAGGCTTCCCTGTAAGAGGAGGTATATGGTACCCCAATCCAATCCTGAATAAAGACAGGGTTCACACGAACTTCCCCCCAATCAGTTAAATTCACAGCAGGTGGTCCAGCTTCAAGATGGAGGCAGCCAGACCAAGCTGTGGTTCCCCTCTCCCTTGTTGTCTCTCAGGCACTCTGGAATGCTATCTGACTGATGAATGACTTTTATTAATCACAATTCAGGGATTGGGGAAAGGGGTGAAGGGTAGAGGGATTTTGGGGTGCCCTCTTTGCTATTCCTATGGGGTCTGTCACTTAGGTGAGAATCTTTGTGGATCCCACTCCTAAGCTCTCCCCTTTCCCCTTCTCCTTCTATTTCTATTTCTCTGTTTCTATCCTTTTCTATAATTGTAAGTTTAGACTGAAAAGGGTCTCTCAGCAAGGTTGGGTAATGAGTGAAGGAGAATAAGAGATTGCTTCCAAAATGGAGTCCAAAAACTTAGCTTACTCTATTGTTGAACTCTTGATGGATGAGATGCAATGGAATGGCTTGACCAGGGAATCAGGGTTTCAATTTCCAAAAGAAAGATCCTCAGGAAGCCCTCTGGACTGGATCTGAGCTGGGGATGTCCTCCTCCCTCTCTCACCTGAAGACCTCTCCAGGAAAATTCCCAGAATCCTCTCTGGTCTCAACTGTCAGTAACTGCTAGCAACTGCCAGCGACTGCCTTCTCTGGCTCCTTTGGTCCCATGCCCCTTGCACAAATCCCATCCTTACAAGAGTAAGTTTAATTACATCCCTGCACTACCCATCCACAACACCAAATCAAACAGACCATGGGTACCAACTATGATAAGTCTTGAGATGGCTCCATGTCCATCTCCTATTGCCAAAAAAAAAGTGTTTACTTTGAAGGGGACTTGAAGAATTCAAGTGAAGGTTCCAAGGCAGTGGTTCCCAAACTTTTTTGGCCTACTGCCCCCTTTCCAGAAAAAATATTACTTAGAGCTCCCTGTCACATACTATCACCGCCCCCTTACAGTTATTCACAGCCCCCAAGTGCACCTGTGGCCATCACCACCTCCTACCCTGGATCGCTGCAGCAACCACCAGGGGGCAGTGGTGCCCCCTTTGGGAATCATTGTTCTAAGGTCTCTGGAACCAAATGTACTATAGTATGAGACTGAAATATCAGCTTGGTAAAACTGCATTGGGGGCAGTGAGGTGGCTCAATGGATTGCGAGCCCGGCTTAGATATGGGAGGTCCTGGGTTTAAATATAGCCTCAGACATTTCCTAACTGTGGCCTTAGGCAAGTCACTTAACCCCAATTTGCCTGATCCTTACTGCTCCTCTGCCTTAGAACCAAACCACAGTATTGATTCTAAGATGGAAGGTGTTTTTTAAAAATCGCATTAATTTCTCAAGCTTCTTGTCTAATTATAGTGACAATAAGGACTACTTTCAAAAACAAAAATCTAGAAAGCTACCACAATACCTCTCCTTATGTCTTGACTTATATATGACTTGTATACAATAAAATTCACAGACTTTTTCATTTCTTCTTTTGGATGCTTTTACTTCTTGGTTGTCAGCTATGTTCCCAGTAGAAAGTAAGCCCTTTGATGGCAAGAGATGCTTGGTTTTGTTTTCACATCTCTAATGACTAACAAAGTGCTGCATATATAGTAGATGCTTAGTAAAGATTGACTGTGGTGTTCCCTGATTTCTGTCACCATATTGCTAAATTCTATCCAAGTGAGGTGGGACCGTAATGTTTTACAAAGAGGAATGATATATTTTTTCATGAGCAAATTGCCAGCTCTTTATGAGTCCTACAAGAGACAACATCTCCTTGCTGAAAAATTGCTGGATTCTGATTTCTAAAAAGGATACCCAAATTGCATAGTATGTATCTCATGGAAAAGAAGAAAATCATTGCAGTCATAAAAGGTACTATTCAGATATGAAAATATATGATTTGCTTATCTGAATGGGGTATTATAACACATGGTCTTTGGAAGAGTTAACAAGTGTGGTACTTGGAAGAACATTTTTGCTGCACAATGTAGCCAATAAAGGTTATAATTTACCATCCTACAAGTGAAGAAAATGGTTACTGAAAGAAGTAAAGGCAACTTCAAATCATATGGATAAAGCAGAGCAAGAGTGGATGTAAGTTGTAATTTTCTTACAGAAAGTAATGAAAAAAATTATCTTCTTAAAGTGTCTACATAATTCTTGCTATATTCATACATTTACAGAAATTATAAACAACCATTGAAGGGTGAGAATAAACATTAACATTTCTCCACTGAGTCTATGCAAAACACTAAAGTCTAAATCAGAAGCAGAAAGGGTTCAGGATGGGAATGGTTACTTTTTTGTCTTGTGTTTCAATTATCTAACCCAATGCTGGGGACATCACAGCCACTTAATAATTGCTTATTGAATTGAATTAGTCATGAAATGGAGGCTAGAGAATGTGATAATTTAAAATATTTGAATCAGCTGGCAGACTCATCAATCTCCCATTTCCTTTGCATATTTCATAGCATCATAGGATATCAATGACTGGAAGGGACTTCAGGGAGCACCTAGACTAGACCATACCTAATATTAATGCTTTCTATTATATATGTGTTAAATGAATTATCTGACTGCTACTTTAACCTCTTACCTTGATTTAAACTGAATATATGGATTTCACCCAAACATATGGATGGGGAATCAATCCACCTTGGTCATCTATTTACGTGGACAGAAATAGAACAAGTCTCTAAGGTGTTCGACTAATACTAATGCTGCACATATTTCTATGTGATTGGCTGGGGCTGATCAGCTAGGTAGAAATATGTGGTCCAAATGGTGAATTAGCTCTACTCAGCACAAGTTTGAATTATAGCTAATTCTTTAGGCAAATAGGATTTTTCCTTAAAATGAACAAAAAGATTGATCAGGTTCAACTCCACATTTTAGTTCCTGGGTTTGGTGGCAAATTCCTCTCAAAAATGAATGATTTTGTGTTTAATCAGCAGTCATGCTAGAAGTGAAAAAAGAGATAAAACTCAAGTATAAAATGTGCTTATCCAAATAAGGTTTATTGAAGAACATTTTTCTTAGCCCATCTAGCCTCAGGAAAGCTGTAGACCTGGGTAGAACAAATCATGGAGTCTGAATCCAGCACAATTCAAGGCAGGTGAGGAGAGGAGGAGAGACCCAGGGAGGAGATTGCAACTTTCAAGGGAATCTTTCCAGTTCCTCTCTTCCAAGCAGGAAAGGCTCTATCTCTGATGGGGATTAGTTTTCCTTAATTTTCAAGGACCATATAGTTGTGATTGTATGGGGAAAAATTTGTTACAATTTAACTCTGCTCCCAGCTCTATGCTTTGACATCTCTGAGCATTATAATTCATTGATGGAGCCAAAGAGAGAGAAAAGAGAGGTGAGGAAAGCATAACGCATCTCATGGCTGACTCCTGTTCTCACAGAGACAATTCTTGATCTTGGATGGACTCTGAGAAACCTGCTCCTTCATTGGTGATAATGAGCCCATCCCCAGAACAGAGGTGCCAAGGTTTGTTCTTAGCCTGAATTCCTAATTTAACTCTTAAGTCTTTCAGGCCAGTTGCCTTGTAAACAACAACAGAACGTCTTCCATGACCCCTTTTAATTCTAACACTTTCTGTTATTTCTTCTTACTCTTATATGTCCTTGCTCTCTCTATATATTTGTTTGCATGTTGTCACCCCAATTAGAGTGTAAGTCCTTTGAGGGCAGATACTAACTTTTACCTCTTTTTGTTGTGCTTAGCCTGACACATAGTAGATATTTAACAAATGTTTATTGACTGCTTCATGACCTCAATTTCTGTTTAAATATTAACTCTCCTAGTCCAATTGTCATACACTAAAACATGCTGTTGTTGTTTAGTCATTTTAATTGTGTCTAACTCTTTGTGATGGCATTTGAAGTTTTCTTGGCAGAGATACTAGAGTCATTTGCCATTTCCTTCTCCAGCTCATTTTACAGATGAGGAAACTGAGGACAACAGTTAAGTGACTTGCCAGGGTCACATAGCTATTACGTTATTGAGTGTCTCAAACTGGATTTGAACTCGTCTTCCTAAACTAAAGGGATATCCATCAATTGGGAAATGACTGAACAAGTTATGGTATATGGTGGTGATAGAATGCTATTGTGTTATAAGAAATGACAAACAAAAAGATCACAAATCCCTGGAAAGATATAATTGAAGTGATGTAAAGTGAAGTGAGAGGAGAAGAGAAGAACCAGGAGAATGATGTACATAATAACATCAATAGGATCCAGGACAACTTCAAAAGACTCATAACAACAACAAAAAAGGATATCTTCTGCCTTTGAAGGAATAGATGGAGTCTGAACGCCCATTTAAATATACCATTCTTTACTTTATTTCCTCCATGAATTTTTGTTTAGTGTAAGCAATGTATGTCATCTTTAACAACATGACAAACATGGAAATATATGTGTCATATGATAATGTACAATCTATATGACATTATTTAGCTTCTTGGGGAGGGAGGATGGGTGAGAAGTAAAGAGATGACATGGATTACAAAATCAGGAAACAAATAGTAAGAAACCATATCAACATATAATCTTGGAAAAAATTATAAAAAGAAATTAAGATATAATGAAAACATTCATTCATAATTGAAATAAATTAAATCAAACTTTTCTAGGCTTCTCTAAATTCTTCACTAAATTGTAAGCTCCTGGCTGACAGCAATTAAAAAAATAATTAACTTATTTGTTTGTTACACTAAATCACCCAGCTAATCCCCTACTTCCCTCCCTTTCTTCCATTTAAGAAGGTATCATTTGACAAAGATATATGTGTAGAGATAAGAGAAGAACTTATGAATAGAAATAAAAAGCATTGTGAGATGTAAAATGAATAATTTTGGATGCATTACATTGAAAAGTCTATGTACAAATATAACTAAAAAAGATTAGAAGAAAAGCAGTGTTGGGAATTTTTTTATAGTCTTTTTTATAGACACTTTTTAAAGACAGATGTCTTTACCTTTTTTTTGAAACCCTAGCACATAGCACAGTGCCTGGCACATTGTAGGTACTTAATAAATATTTATTGATTTATTTATTGATAGGTCAAGGATTATATGGCTTTGGTTTTTGTACTCACTGTGCCTAGCACATATAAAATACTTTTAATAAATGCCTGTGGATTTGAACTTCTATTACTTGGCTTTTGGTTCAGAATAGCTTAAAAAATTAAAGCTTTTCTATATCATGTAATAAGGGCTATTTTAGAAAAGACTATCTTTCTATATGGGCACAATTATTGAAATGATTTTTTTATCAAAGGAGATTATAAAGAGAAACTCAAATAATTTTATCACGAGTTGGAAGCTTTAAAGACCTGCCGTGCTGGGTCCTGGACATGCAAATTTGGAAGTTCTAAGTGCAAAATTCCAGGAGGCACCATTCTAGCACAACAATTGGTTTCCAGAGGAATTAGTTTAAAATTGTTCCCTACTCTAGCCAATGGAAAGGCGAAAGCTATGAAGGATATTTATCATTGAACTAATATGCTATTGAGAAATTAAAGTATCTCTCCAAATTCTAAGCATTAACATATATGAGGGACATCTCACTTTGTAAAAGAACTTTGATAAAAATGTAGGAAAATTTCAAGTTGCTTATTTAAAGCCTGGGTTAAGGAGTTGGATTAAAGAGTTTTCAAAAGAAAATGGTTAGTGTGAAAATCTTTCTTCATTGTGAGGGCAAATCTTTCCTCTGTTGAGAACTGTTATGCTTTTTGAAAATATAGGTAACTATTATGACTTAGGTAAGTGATTACAAAGAGACAAATAATTCAGTATACCAAAGAAACACTTTGACCTACTTAGTTTGAGAAAGCCTAGGATGTAGTGGCCTAAAGCATTTGGATTTATTCACGTGGTATTTATTCCTGCTTTTGTAGCTCTGCACCAATTGCCTTGCCTCTGGGTGCATTAACAAACAAGATTAAAAACATAAATTACCATAACTAATAAAACGACTCCACAGGCAATTTTAACAAGAAATCTTGAACTTTGTTTCTTGGGAGAGATATTTCAAACCCACAGACTGATGATTGCCCAAAACAAACTTGGCTATTCCTGAAGCTTATGCTTACAGAAGAATTTTCCCCAAATGATCAGAATATGACACATAATTATTCTTGACAATGACATACTGGATAGAGTGCTGTACATGTATTCATAAAGTTGTTGTTGTTCATTTGTTTGAGTATCACACTGTATCCCACTCTTTGTGACCCCATTTGGGGTTTTTCTGTCAAAGATACTAGTCTGGTTTGCCATTTTCTTTTCCAGCTCATTTTACAGATGAGGAAAATAAGGGAAATAGGGCTTAGTGTCTTATCCAGGGTTAAATAGCTAGCAAGTGTCTGAGCCCAGATTTGAACACAGGAAGATGAGTTCAGTACTCTATCCATTGCACTATCTATTCATAAAGACCTGGAATCAGAACCTATATGATTGTGGGTAAGTCATTTAACCTGTTTGAGTCTCAGTTTCTTCATTTGCAAAATGAAGTTGTCAGAATAGAACTATATGGACATTGACATCCTTTCTGGCTCCAGATTTATGATCTAGTATAGACACAATATCTCTAAGCCTCAGGCCAATCTCTAAAATCATAAATTATAGGCAGGTTGTAGATCTGTAATTGGAATTAATTCCTACACTGTTTTCTCATCTTAATAGCTTTAATCGTAGCTGAAAATGCAGTCATCAAAATAATTTAAAAGCTAGGAGAATTTGATGCTCAGTTTGCTTATTTCAGATATTTTAATGAGCAAATTGAATTGACCATGAGGTGAACTGTTTAATTGCCTTATAATTAGAGTGCAAGCAATGGATCCATGTAGCCATATGGACAGAACCCTAAGACTCCACCACTTCTGTAACAAAAGAAAACAAAGTCTTTCTATTGTGACCATTAAGGTGCAGAAATTATCATTTCTCTCACCATTTCTATTTAAATCATGTCTCTCCTCATGTACCTAACACAATGCTTTGTACAGAATAGTAATTACATTTATTGAATTGAAAATTGAATTGTTTTGTATGTGAACTACTGCCCTTTTAACTGATTCCTCTGCCTCAGAATTATCTCATAAAATGTTTGTAAGACAGCCCCCATTCTCTATCAGAACTGTCAACAGGGCTGCCCCTTCGAATATTCTGGCATAACAGACTTGAAAAACCAGGGATCTTTTAACAACTGGTAATAACTGCACATCTTGATAAACTGTACCCTATTATATAAAAAACATCTCTATTTTCATGTCAGATGATATGAAAACTCAAAAGCACTTTGGAGTTTGCTTCCTTTATTTTATAGGTGAGGAGACTTAAAGCCCAGAAACATAAAGGTAACTCCTTCACGATTACAGAGGAAATAAGTAGCAGGAGTGAGATTTGAACTCAGATCCTTTGGCTAGTGAGAGTGCTCTTTTCACTATAGCAAGGCACCTTGAAAACAGATCTTGGTGTGCATGTGTGTATGTGTATGAAATAATGGATATTTGTATATGTATATGTCAAGCATACTCACACACACACATCCACGCACATATATATATATACAGACACCGACTCTCTCACACACACATCCACACTTTAATACGCACATTCATGAGACTAAAATACTGTGAGGATGGTGATGTCTTTACCAGATGCTATAGTGATAAGCCAAAGATTGCAGAACACTAACCAGCCTGCCTGGGTTCCGTTTTGATCAAAGACAATTCCTTTCCTCATTTGGCTCAAAGAGGACATTTTCCCAGCTTCCTCTGACCCTCTCCCCAACCCCCCAGTTAGTAGTCTTGGAATATTTTGGATTAGAGTCAGAATCAGTTTGGGCAAATCCTTTAACTTCTTTCAACCTTAGTTAACTTATCTGTAAAATGGGGATAATAAAAGCCCTTCTTTACAGAGAAGTGAGAGTCAAATAACATGTAAAGTACTTTGCCACCTTACCTTATAATTCTACATAAACATGATTTTTATTACACTTAGGAAGATAAAGACAAAATGAATACTTGCTGATGGGAAATACAGAGAGAAAATTGCTTAAATAATAGGAGGCTATCCAGATTCCAGGGTGCACAACTCCCTGGATGACAGTCATGAAATCATAAAATTTTATAGTTGAAAGAGGATTCAGAGGTTATCTAGTCCAATAAACAGTCTCAAAGGAATCTCTGATATAATATGCTTGACATGTGGCCATCCATTCTAAGTCTCATGATGTCAAATGAGAGAGGAACCTATTTCTCTCATGTATAGTTCTGATTGTTAGCAAGAATTTTCCTGATATCAAATATAAACTTCCTGCTTTTGAAACTTCTTTTGTTCATTCCTGATCTTTCTTTCTAGAATCAAATAAAACTTAATCCCTATTCCACATATTGTTGTTCAGTTGTTTCAGTCATGTCTGACCATGATTGTATTTGGGGTTTTCTTGGAAAAGATACTGGAGTGGTTTGCCATTTCCTTCTCTAGATCATTTGACAGATGAGGAAATTTTTTTTGAGGCAAACAAGGCTAAGTGACTTGCCCAGGGTCATATAATCAGTAAGTGTCTGAGGCTGGATTTGAACTCATGTTTCTGACTTCAGATTAAGTGCTCTATCCACTGTACCATCTAGGTGTCCTACTCCACATGACATCCTCACAAATACTTAGACAGCTATCATGTGCAGCAAGTCTTCTTTTCTTCAGAAATTCCCAGTTCCTTCAACCAATTTTCATATGTCAGTAAGTAAATAAACATTTATTGTATGCTCACTATGAACTTAGTATTGTGCTAATTTCTAGAGATACAAAGAAAACCAAAATACAACCTCTTCTCTCAAGAAGCTCAAAGTCTAAAAGGAGAGACCACCACATGAAAACAACTATGTGATATAATGGATCTATTGGAATAGGATAAATTGGATAAATGGTATAAAATGAACTCATTTGTATAAGAAGAATAAATTGGAAGTAACCAAAAGGAAACACACTAGAATTCAAGGGGATTGAAAAAGCTATCATGCAGGTGGTGAAATTTAAAAATAAAATTTATTTAAGCCTTTTCCCATGGTTACATGATTCTTGTACTTCCCATCCTCTTTTCCCCTCCCTAATCCCAGAGCTGACACGCAATTCCACTGGGTTATACTTGTATTATCACTCTATACCTATTTCCATATTAATCATTTTTGAAATAATTAAAAAAAACCCAAACCCCACATCCAATACCCAAAGAAACAAGTAAAAAATCAAATGTTTTCCTTCTTTGTTTCTATTCCCACAGTTCTTTCTCTTGATATCATTCCTTCTCATAAGTCCTTCAAGAGTGTCCTGGATCATTGCATTGCTATCAATAGCAAAGTCAATTACATATAACCATCCCACAGTATTTCAGTTTCTGTCTATAATGTTCTCCTGGTTCTGCTCATTTCACCCCTCATCAGTTCATGGAGGTCTTTCCAGCTCCTACGGAAATCCTCCAGTTCATTATTCTTTAGAGCTCAATAGTATTCCATCACCGTCATATACCATAATCTGTTCAGCCACCAATTGAGGGACACCCCTCACTTTCCAATTTTTTTCCACCACAAAGAGGGCAGCTATGAATATTTTTGTACAAGTATTTTTCCTTATTATCTCTTTGGGGTACAAACCCATCAGTGATATGGCTGGATCAAAGGGCAGGCATTTTAAAAGAATCCTTTGATCATAATTCCAAGTTACCCTCCAGAATGGTTGGATTAATTCATAACTAGAAGGTGGGATTTTAGCTGAAATTTAAAATAAGCCAGGGAAGCCAGAAGACAGAGATGAGGAGGGAGAATATTCTAGGCATAGGGGATAGCCAATGACAATGGTTGGAGTGAGAAGGTAGATGAAGTGTCTTGTATGAGGAACACTAAGGAGGTCAGTGTTACTGGATTTCAGAGTATTTGAGTGGTAAAAGGTGTAAGAAGACCAGAAAGGTGAGAGGGGGAGGCAGGTTATGAAGGGCTTTGAACATCAATTGAAGCATGTTATAGTTAATTCTGGATGTGACAGAGAATCATCAGTTGAGTGGAAGTAGGGTGAAGTTACAATGGTCAGAAGGAAAGAAGATTTTAAGGATTTTTGGCACTGAAAGGAGTGGAATGTAGAGAGAATTATGGAAGGGAGGCCAAGTAGCAGGCTATTACAATTATTAAATACTTTTGCTGAAATCCCCTAGTATGAGGGCAGGAGTGGGAAGTATAGAAAACTATGAGCTAGATACTGAACTCATTGAAGAAGAAGAGCGTGTCTTGGATGTCTGTGGACAACAGCTCCGAGAATTTTAATTGAGTGGTATTATACAGATTAAGTAAACCTCAGAAGAGAAGAGTGGTGGAGGGAGAAGGAGAGCCTGGAAACAGCAGTATTTCAAGAACCTCACATTGATCAAAAAGTCAAGGCGAATGAGTGAAATTGCAATCAATACTGGAATGAGTAGCCAGGAAGGGCTTATCATCAGAAGAGAACCAAGTCTCCAGGAGAAGTGAACTGACAGGAAAGGAAAGTTAAGATGAAAGCAAACTTGTTTGCTCTAGAATAAATGTTTAAGAGGACAGTGGAAGGAGTGGGTAGCTTTAGATTGTGACATTGGAAGGGATAGAAATAAGGAAACATGTAGTTAGGGTTGGAGAATGGACTTTGAATAATAAAAACCAGGGGTTCAGTTTTACTGGGATGAGGTGGCTATGACTAGGTGGGAGTTTGTTAGTAAATGATGAATGAGTCTAAGAAGGATATTTCCATCCTATCTTTTGGAGTTTGACCTTGGTGTGGAGCTTTCTCAGGGAAGGAGATCAGTTTGGGGAACTGATATAATACTGTTTCTCTTCTATTCCAGCCAGGCTAGGCAAAGAGATAGGTAGAAGGAACAGAAAGGAATGATATTTCTTTGTCCTTTATAGAAAGAAAGAAGCTAGCCAAGGAGGCTGGTCAATAAACATATCATCAACTCCAGGCCCTTTATCATCCTGGTTGACCCTCCTTGGGAACTCTCTAGATTATCGATGTCCTTCTCAAATGTGGTGCCCAGAACTGAACACAATACCCTAGAGATCTGACTGGGGCAGATTATGGAGTGCTCTCCCTTCCTTATTCCAAGAAACTCTTAATGCCACCCAAGATTGAATTTGTTTTTATCTGTCACAATCATACTCCTGACTCATATGGAGTTTATGGCCTTTTAAAGTCCTCAACATTTTTTGTCAAAAACTATCTATCCATGCCCCCTCCAGCTTATACCTATAAAGCTAAATTTTTGTATCTGAATATATGGTTTACATTTATTCAATTCTATGCTATCGAAATCATTGATAAACATTCTAAACAGCAGAGATCTAAGTACAGATTGCTTGCGTAGTCCATTAGAGATGTCTTGCCATACTGACATTGAACCACTTTACTAATTTGTGTCTAGCCATCTTAATGATTTATAATCTAGTCCCCATCTCTCTACTATCTCCACAAAAAGAGTGAAATACATGATAAAAGTTTTGCTAAAATATAGGAAAAATGGTATAGCACTCCATTCATTTCTTGATTCATTCAACAGATATGAATTAAGAACTAACAATATGTCAGACACTACACTAAATCAGGCTAGATATAAACAAAAGGCAAAAGTCATCCTTGTCTTCAAGGAATGTAAATACCAGTAGTTAAAACAACATGAAAATAAATAGGTACACGCAAGATTCATACAGATAGACTAATTCATTTGTGAATCCATTCTAGAATTATCTAAAAAATCAAAGTCAAGTTCATTGATACCTAATTTTCAGATTGTGTCTTCTTCCCTTCTAAAATAATTGAGACAGTTGCCCTTTTCCAGTCCTATGGCACCCTTCCCATTCATAATCTTTTAATATTGCTCACTGGCTCAGCAAATATCTTCCATTTCCTTCAGTACCCAAGAATGGAATTCATCTTGAAAAGTTGACTTGAATTCATCAAGAGAAGTTTGATACTTTCTCTTACTTATATAGCAAATCATCTCCTTCTAAGCTATTTTTGACCTGCCATTAGAACAGAGGTGAAATAAGCACTGAGCAGATCTACTTTTTCTCTGGACTCAGTTAGCATCATCCCAATTAGATTTCATAACAAATTTCTCCCAGTTAGACTCCACAAAAGACAGCCATCTAATCCTTTCTTTGATCCTGCCCAGATTCTGGTGGGTAAAACTTATTTTTTAGGAAAAAAAATGGTTTTGTATTTGAGATATAACATTATAATCTCAAGACAACTCATAGACAAAAAGATTAACTCCCACATCTATCACCTGTCTCCACAAAAATTTATATGGAACACCCATCCAGTCAATACCAACATGTTCTCTCCCTTGATATGTCACTGAGGTTTTTCAAAGAAACTATGCTTCTGGATGGCATGGTTGTTTTAGAATATATTTATTTTTTTCAAGTTTATTTGTATAATTAATTTAGAATATTTTCCATGGTTACATGATTTATGTTCTTCAGCCCTCTGCCCCATCCCGCTTTCCAACAAACAATTCCAATGGGTTTTACATATGTCATTGATCAAGATCTATTTCCATATTATTAATATTTCACTAGGGTGATTGTTTAGTCTACAACCACAATCATATCTCCATCAAACCATGTGATCAAGCAGTTGTTTTTCTTCTGTGTTTCTACTCCCACAGTTCTTTCTTTGGATGTGGATAACATTCTTTCTCATAAGTCCCTCAGAATTGCTCTTGATCATTGCATTGCTGCTAGTTAAGAAGTTGATTGTGCCACAGTGTATCTGTCTCTGAATATTATGTTCTCCTGGTTCTGCTCCTTTCATTCTGCATCATTGAAATATACTGATAAGGCTCTGTCAATGATTAGAAAACAGGATGAAACTCTCAAAGTCCATTCAAAATTGCAGGAGAAGAAATAATAGGGGAAAAGCTATTCAAACTTTCTTTTCTTGTGGTTTGTCAGCTCCTGCTCCTTATCAGGCTTGGAAAACATTTTGACCTCCCAAGTTTCTTCAGCCTTTGGTACCAAACTACTTTGGCCTCCTCTACTGCCTCCTTTGCTAGTGAAGCCTCCATGACCACTATGGAAGCCTCTAACGCCACTGGGCTTGGCCTGACAGTTACTTTTATTTCCACAAATGTCTCTCTGTCTTCTTTGGCCCCTTTTGTAAATCTAGCAATTTCTTCTGAGTTGAAGTCTATAAAACAGAACCCTTTAGATGATCTGCCTTCCTGACTGTGACTGTCCTGGACCCAACAGAGCCATGAAACAAATCTTCCAGAATTTCTTCTGTTGTAAGACCTTTGATGAAGAAAATTTTGGCCTGGCTCCTTGGTGCTGCATGAGCTATCTCCTGATCCTTTAGCTAAAGCCTAATTATTCTGCTTTCAATTTCTATATGTACAAGAATTCGAAGCTTCTTTTGCATCTTCCACAGAGGTAAATTCAATGAATGTATACTCTTGATGTCAGTCTTGATTTTTCTGGGGAAAACTGATAGGCATGACCTTCTCAGGCACTTCATATGGACTTTGTCCAGCGGTACTGCAGATGTGGTTATTGACCACCAGCATCTTTGAGTTTGTTGACTTGTTGTTCCTACTCTGGGATTATTCATTCTATCTCTTGAATTCTCTTGTCCTTGACTTTTCTCCCCTATGTAGTCCAGAATGAGTGCCCAACCATGAATCTCAGCTTCCTGTTTCTCTTCTAAGGCCTTGTCCATGTCTTCTTCTGTCTTAAACTTAATGTAGATGATTCCTTTGGGTATCGCATCCTTGGTGTGGACCAGTTTAACTTCATGAGTATCTTCAAACATTTCCTTGAGTTCCCAAATTATTTTATAAGGAAGATCCTTAATGAAGAGTGTCCCTGCATCTCAAAATTTTTTGGTTTTGTTTTTTCTTGTTTATTTCAGAGTAAAGGATTTTATATTCACTGAGTTCCAGGGATTTTTTCCATGTCTTCAGATGATTCAAATTCTACATAGCAAAAACTTTTCAGTGGCACCAATGTTTACATACACAACTGTGAGGTACTTTTTTTAGAAGAAATCTGTGATGCCATTTTTTTAAAAACCCTTAACTTCAGTGTATTGTCTCATAGGTGGAAGAGTGGTAAGGGTGGGCAATGGGGGTCAAGTGACTTGCCCAGGGTCACACAGCTGGGAAGTGGCTGAGGCCAGATTTGAACCTAGGACCTCCTGTCTCTAGGCCTGACTCTCAATCCACTGAGCTACCCAGCTGCCCCCCTGTGATGCCATTTTTTAGCCCAGAAGCAGTTTTGTCAGCAAAAAGATTTAAATTTGTAGACCCTTCAGCTTTTAATTTCTGTTTCTTAGTTTTCTTTGTCCATTTTTCTTTATATTTTCTTTGGTGCTTCTTAGAGGGGCACTTCTTTCTCATTTCTTGTCTTCTACCCTCTCATCTTTTTCTTCATCTTCTCCTTTAATTTTTTGACTTTCATAGAAGCAGACTTCCCTTTGGCAGATGTGATGTCCATAATTTCTTCTACAGAGTTATTATCCTCTTCATTCTTATCACTGTCATTTTCCTCCTGATCCTTGTAAGGGTAAAAAAAAATTAAGGTTGGACTAAATATGAGAAATGTAGTCGCCAAAATTATTACTCAAGTCAGAATGACTTTATAGCAATTTATTTATAAAATGGAGAGGGAACAAGTAAGGTAGAGAAATGAGAGAGAGAATAGAGAATGTCACTCTAGATGATTACTCTGGCCAGAACCATAAGTTGGAGGTTCTGGTGGTGAATAAAGCAAGGGTTCTAGTTACGAGGACTCCTCCATGACAGGAGGGCCTCTCCAGAATCTAGTCCCTTCAGGAAGAAAGGAGTCAGCCTTTTCACTCACCCATATGGTAGTCCTAAAGGAAGATCCACAAGCAGTCCAAGGTCTCATATCAGAGCTCCTCCAAGGTCAAGTTCAAAGGTGAAAGAGCTGATCACAGAAAGTTGCAACTACTTTTAAAGACGCTTCTTTGCATCACTTCCTGTGCCTTCCTTCCATTTTACATGGACCAATCACAGTTTTAGAATTTTCTTAGGTCTGCCCAGGGGGTAGTCAGTCGTTCCTGAGTTGTCACCCAGTTTAGCACATGGTTTGCAGACCTCCCCTCACTTAAGGAAATGTGGGGGTGTATACATTTCTGGTGATTAAATCTAAAAGTGGGCAGGGGAGAGTTAATCCCATCTTCACATGCTCTTCTTTCTCATCCTCACAGTCTTATTTGGCTGGAGCTTCTCTCATTTTTGTGGCTTTGGGGTGGCTAAATTTCTTATCCTCCTCCTCTGTATCATCCTTTTCTTTAGATTCATTTGTTCTCTTTCTTGGTATTTTTCCCTTTTGGTTGGGTGTAATGTATTGCCATTTTAGCTAGAGTGGCTTCCTTCTTGCTTGGTATAATGACAGCATTGGCTGGGGTAACCACTTTCTTGGCAGGGAAGATGACTGCCTTCTCATCAGGAATTATGGCTGCTTTATTGGCAGGTGTGGTGGCAACAGCAGATGTTTTTTACTGTTGGTACCTTCTTTGCTGGTGGAGTCACAATTTTCTTGTTCTTCTGAAGGTCCATTGCTTTCTTTATCTTTTGACTTCTTCATCATTGCTACTTTTATCTTCTTTGGTGTTGAAGCCATTTTATTTGGCTTACCACTGATTTTTAGTGACCTCCTCTATGATAGCAGCATGTGACCAAGGGGCAGAGGGTACATATCCATCAGCAGAGACCCAGACAACTTTGGCAGAGAATATGAGGAGGATTCTGAGAGAATTTTGCATATGGGTGAAATTTTTGTTTTATTTCAGCTGAAACCACGCCTCCATGTCAAAATTACTTCTTTCAGTCTCCTCACCATAGTTCCACTTTCTAGTATACTTTTATGAACTGTCATTCCTCCTTAGTATATAAAATTCTCAAGGGCAGGAATGTCTTATTTATTTTGGTGACAATAGTGTGGGCACCATAGTAAGCATTTAAATGCTCCATCTTATCTATCTATCTATCTATCTATCTATCTATCTATCTATCTATCTATCTATCTATCTATCTATCTACTTATCTATCCATCCATCTCATTTTCATTGATATTGTCTCTTTCCATTATTATCATTAAAACCAAACCAAAACAAACAGAAAAATATTGTGGTTGTCTTTGACTTTCCTTGGCAGACTGATATCACTTTGAGTTTTATCTCTTCTGGAATCATACCACTTTTTACAGGACCATGCCATTTTCTTTTACAGGACCATGCCATTTTCTTGTTTTCTACTTTTGTGGCCAAAATTTGTTTGATTATTTCTTTATGTATCCACAATGATGTCTTTAGACAACTTCTGTTTTTCCTCTTCAATATAAATGTTTCCCATGGCCTCTTCAGAATTTTATTTTTCTGAGTTCTCCAAATCTCCTACGCTGACTTCTCCAGTAGAAATTTAGTTGGTAGAATCCTATTTAATCTTCATTTCAACCCTCAGCTCTTCCAAAGTCTATGGTACATGACAGACTTTGAATGTCTTGCCTCTTCCCTATAAGGATATTTTTATTAGATTCTGTGATTGGACTTATGAATTCAAAAGATTATTTTGATGGCAGTGTGAAGGATGGTGTCTTGTCATTGTTATACTCACAATATCTCTCACATCTGTCTCTCTTCTCCATTCACAGAGACTGCCACAATCTTAATTCAAGCCCGTATCACCTCTTGCCTAGACCCTTGCCGTTTTCTTGTACTTGGTTCCTCTGCTTTAATTGTGTGCTTTTTTCAACCCATTCTCTATAGAGTTGCCAAAATGATAAGCCCAAATAATGAGATTGTTCATATAGTCTCTTATTATATTGTTTCTTGGTTCTGCTTATTTTGTAATCCTTTGGTTCATACAAATCTGCTCACATTTCTCAATGTCCTTGCATCTGGTATAATATCTGACTCATAGTAAGTGTTTTTTTTTCTTTTAGTGACTTGCAATATTAATATTTATTTCCTCTAAATCATAAACTGGTCCAGCACATTATTAAAAACATGGAAACCAAATGAAGAAAAATAGAAACCAACTCTGTTAGCATGACTGGGTTCACAATTAGTAAAAAGAAAATATGGATCTGTTCACTTTCATTATCCTGGTTTTTATTTAATATAAGTACCCTGTATCAGAATGCAAAGCTCTTTAATTCTTATTATCATGATTTTATTTCATGCAAATTTTTTTTAACTTTCTTCACCATACAGTTTAATATATGCCATTATTTTAACTTTTTATATCTTTTAAAAATTACATTTATTTCCAAATATATCCATCTTCCATCTCCTACCTAGGAAATCATCCCATGTAACAAATTTTTTAAAAAGAGGAAAAAAATATTCAACAAATTGGCACATCAACTGAATGACATTATATGTAATGTTCTAATGCTATAGTACCCCATCTCTGAAAAGTTGGGGCACATTTGATCACTTATAATTATATAGCATTTAATTGTGTTTTGTTTTATTTTTGTTCTTTCCATTTACATTGTTGTCGTCTTTGTGCATTTTGTTCTTGATTATGTTTATTTCACTTTCTATCATTCATATCTATCTTCTCAGGTTTTTCTATTTTACAAATTTGTCATTTCTTATAGCCCAATAATATTCTACTATGTTAGTAAATAGAAGACATTCTTCAACTGATAGGCATCTACTTGGTTTCTAGTTCTTTGTTACTTCAAAATGTGCTATTATATACATATAATAGCACATTTTGAAGTAACATATATGTGTGTGTGTGTTATATAGTTATTGTTGTTGTTGTTGTTGTTATATATGGAGACCTTTCTTGCTATCTTTGACTTTCTTAGGTAAATGACCCATTAGGGAGATCTCTGAAGGAGAGTTATGGGTAATTTAGACACTTTCTTAACATAACTCAACATTGCTTTCTAGATTGGTTGGACCAATTCATTGTTCTATCAATAGTGTATTAATGTGTCCATATTTCTATAACTCATTTCACATGGACTGTTTTTTTCTTCATCTTTGCCAGTTTGCTAGATGTAAGAAGAAATACAGTGTTTTGTAAATACTTGTGAAGTTGAATTTGTTGAATTTCTCACTTAGCTCTCTGGTATCGAACAGAGAAGGAAGCCATATTTTAAGTAGGGCCTGCTACCAGCAGAGATTGTTAGCAATCTTGAATTGAATAATTCCACCCAATTGTTGAAGAAAAGGGGGAGCCATCAATCTGAATGAAGAAAAGAAAGGCACAGCTGAACGTGGAAGATTTCTTCTCTCCTGTTGTTGGGCAGTTCAAATTGGAAGCAAATACCCAGAGTAGATTAAGGAGCAGGGGTAGTAATCTTAAATTTCAGGCCAATTTTTGACAGTTTTGGAACTATTTCTGGTGGATGGGAGAGTGGTAATATGAGTCTACAAATCTGTGGCTGCTTGGAGCATGCTCAGAGGAATGAATGAGCACTTAGTATGTACCCTGCACCATGCTAAGTTCTGGGGATACAAATACATTTGATCAAGACAGTAATTGTCCTTAAAGAGCTGATCACAGAAAGTGACATCAGGAATCACTTGCTTCAGGGACAAAATGTTGCTTCTTGAGGCTCTGCTGGATAGTGCCCTTGATGCAACAGAGTAGAAGTTGAGTTCAAAGTAATGTGAAATCCTATCCTCACAGGACCTGAATGTTTTAGTGCTAAGCATCAACTGGTGTGTTAGACCCTTGATGGATTCTGAATGAATAGCATTATTTCAAAGTCATTTGAACCTAGGAGGAATTAAGCTTGGCAGAAATCGTTAAGACAGCTTTGAGTAGGGGCATCTAAGTAGCTCAATGAATAAAGAGCCAGGTCTCAAGATAGGAAATTGTGGGTTCAAATATAGCTTCAGATACTTCCTAGTTGTGTGACACCAGACAAGTCGCTTAACTCCAGTTGCCTAGCCCTTATTGATCTACTATCATGGAACATAAGAGTTTCTTTTTAAAAAAGAAAGATATGAATAATAAATTTCAAGAATTCCTAGAAGGGAACCTGACCCCAGATAATTTGATCATTTTAATGGACATTTTTATTTGGAAGTATATTGGATTCTGGAACTTTTTGTTGAGCAAGATTTGCTGGGTGGAGGGGGAAAAAAGAGCCTGCAACTGTTTGGAGGATGGGGACAGGGAAGGCAAGAAGATGCAGGTCATTTGGTAGTACAAGTACAAGAAAACGGCAAGGGTCTAGGCAAGAGGTGATACGGGCTTGAATTAAGATTGTGGCAGTCTCTGTGAATGGAGAAGAGAGACAGATGTGAGAGATATTGTGAGTATAACAATGACAAGACACCATCCTTCACACTGCCATCAAAATAATCTTTTGAATTCATAAGTCCAATCACAGAATCTAATAAAAATATCCTTATAGGGAAGAGGCAAGACATTCAAAGTCTGTCATGTACCATAGACTTTGGAAGAGCTGAGGGTTGAAATGAAGATTAAATAGGATTCTACCAACTAAATTTCTACTGGAGAAGTCAGCGTAGGAGATTTGGAGAACTCAGAAAAATAAAATTCTGAAGAGGCCATGGGAAACATTTATATTGATCTTAGACACCTCCTTTGCAGGGTGGCTTCCTAAAATCCAAGTTATCTCTGGGAGGTCTCTTCCTTCATGAGGAAAGTTTCTCTTTTAAAAGTTGGAACATTAGAAGAGGAGGCATTGTTAAGAAAACCCCAAGGAGAACATGGTCCATGGGGTCATGAATGGATAATAATTCAGGGGAGGGTACAAATATCCTGGGATGGGGAGGGGGGATGAGGAAGAAACTTACAGAAGCCTTATAATAATGAAAAGTAGGAAGAGATAGTAGTAAGTCAAACAATTAAATTTATAGGCTTGTGGGATCATAGATCTAAGACTTGGAAGGAATATTAGAATCTGCTGACTAATCAACTCTTTTCATTTTATAAGAAAAGTGAGGCTAAGTGCTTCGCCAAAGTTATACAAGTAGTAATTATAAAGGCAGATTTTGAGTCTAGGTCTTTTGACTTCAAATGTAATGTTCTTCCCACTGTCCTATGC
Organism: Gracilinanus agilis; assembly: GCF_016433145.1. Taxonomy (NCBI): domain Eukaryota; kingdom Metazoa; phylum Chordata; class Mammalia; order Didelphimorphia; family Didelphidae; genus Gracilinanus; species Gracilinanus agilis. Next base: position 526,111,613 of record NC_058130.1, read on the forward strand.
TGTCTCTAAAATTTTTTGTTTGTTTATGTTTTTTACTTTTAATACAAAGACTCGGACAAAAAGGGAGGACCCAAAAGAAGGAAATGGCCTTCCATTGGTGCTACTCAGTTCTCAAAGAGAAGGTTAGAAGGAGAGACTCAAGGGAGAAATTTGGATAGGCATGGTTTAAAAAACAACAATAACACTTTTTTTTAAGATTTATCAAAACTGTGCAGCTAGGCGGTGCAATGGCCTCATATATTCACTACCTGTGTGATCCTGGGAAAGTCTCTTAAGTCTCTATGTCTCAGTTCCTCCTCTATAAAATGAGTTGGAGAAGGAGATGGGAAACCACTTTAGGATCTTTGTCAAGAAAACTCCAAATCATGTCACAAAGAGTCTGATACTCCTGAAACAACTAAGCAACTACAAGCAACTGAAGAGCTATGTTGGTTTTTCCCTGGGACATTTTAACACAATCAAAGAGGAGGAGGCAAGGTTGATTTGGAAAAGAGATACTGTTAGGCATTGGGAAAATGTAAAGTTGAGGAAAAGAAATGGGGAAGGAGATGCAGGTGGCTATTGTACAAGATTTCCTTTCTTCTTCCATTGAGAGAGCTGCCTGATTGCTGTTCAGGTGCAGCAAGAACTAAACTTAATCTCAGGGTTTTATAGCTTTGTGATTGGTTTGTTCTGAGTGTTGTGGTAGGGACAAAGAATCATCAAGTGTGGGGAGAATGTATCCGGGAAGATGTTTTTGTGACAGCATTAGCGAGGGTGAGTTTTGAGTATGAGTTTAGACATAGGGTGTCACTACTATGCACTGAGAATTTGACATATGACCAGATCAAACTACTTTGGGCAAAGGGAAACCAGGCATATTTGAGATCAATTTAGGAGATTCTTGAGTAAATGAAGTGTCCTAGTGGATGAGAGACCTTCTCTCCACCCCCCAACATGTGAGTATGTGGGGGAGGCTAGTAAGCATTTGTCATGATCATGAGTAAACACAAAATTTGTGAGAGAGAGTATTGAAGATGGAGAAGACCAAGAGGTCTTGCCCCTGGGAAAGGCTGGCAGTGGTGACCTTTGATTAAAGGAAAAAAGTTTAGTAAAAGGAAGTCCTCATTGTATTATTGGGATGTACTTGTAGAGAGAATGGAATCTTCTACTAGTTCAGGAAAAATCTTGAAGCTTTTTACCTTTGCTACCAACAACTGCAACTAATGGCAGGAAAAGTTTTGATTTGGCAGAGAAAGAACTCCACAAAATGGAATGATTATATGAGAAAGTTACACCTGAGTCCCCTGCTATGAACTGCAGAAGGAGCCATATCATAAAACAATGCTTGACAACACCCACTGGGTGCCTCAGGAAACTACAGAGGTAACTACACTACAAGAGTAATTATACCAACAGGTAGAAAGCAAAGCACAGTTGTAAGCTCCACTCAAAACTATTTGTAGGAAACTAAATCAAAAGAGGCACTCTGATACTCAGAACTGTAAATGACCAGGAATTGACATAGATTTGGGAGATGATTATTTTTTAGAGGAAGAGGATTTGTCTATTTGCTCAGCTGTTTTTTCTTCTCTTTGGAGGAGAGGAGGGGATTTGTTGTAGCCTGTGATTCTATTGTATAGGTAATGGATAATGGGAAAATTCCCTCCTCTAATTCAAATCTTTAACTTGGAGTTTTATGGAGTTGATTAGAATGGTGAAAAGTTAAGTGAGTTTCCCAGTCATTCCCACATCAGAGATGGGACTTGACCCAAGACTCTTCCTCACCGGGAGCTTATCTTTCTATGTACTATTCCTTTTTTTAAATCATTTAATTCTTAATTGGGAACTGTAATGGAGAATAACCAGGGAAGTAGACTTATATATTAAAATGTGGGTCCAGAAGGGTGTGATGGTGACAGGAATGATAGATGACAGGACCAAACAAGGTAGGGAGACCAGGTTTAACTGCTAGGAGGTAACTGTTACTGAAGTGGCAGTTGGGCCCAACTGCCACACTGCAGTATCTAGACTAGGCCTATGGAAACCAGCAAAGTTAAAGGCAAGAGTTTTATAACACTTTTAATCAGGCATAAACAACTAAGATAAAGGATGTGAATAGGGGTAACTATACTCTTCAGACTAAGGGCAAACACAGGGTCAGGAAAGGTACTTATCTACACTAACTGAGACCTAAGCAAGACAGGGCCCAGAGAAAAGCAGGACAGGAGTGAGTATCCTCACAGCAGAGTCCAGACTCACTCCAGTGGTGTTTCTGCTCCTCTAGGACCACCTGCTGTACTCTTCCAGGTGGGTAGATTCTGGGAGCTTACCCAGCCCAAGTTGACCTGCAACTCAGGTTGGGATTAGCAGTCTCTACCAAAATCTCCCACAAGTAGGTGATGGTCTTTTCACAGGATCACTGGTAAACTGGTTGTCTCCTAGAGTCAGTTGCTGCTTGGCCTAATCACCATGGAGTCTCTCCCAGTGAGCAAGACGACATTTCCTGCTTCTTCATTCCATCTTGGAATTCTCCAGCCCTTCCTGTTAGGTCTAATACTAATATTAAGCTAATAATTAAATAATCTTCCTCACAACAGAATTAGGTTCTGAATTGGATAAGAATTGCTGATCAAATTGAGTTCTGTTTGGCAGAAAAGAGGTTCAGACCAGCAGCTATACCACATATGACAATAAGCTCAAAACTGATATGTGGCATAAATATTGAGACAATAAAGAACAAATAACTTTTAGCCATTAGGAGGGGTGGAAGGGAGAATTCCTAATAAAAACAAAATAAAGGTGATCATAAAAGATAAAATGGATACTTTTGATTACATGAAATATACTTATTAACTAATATAAGTAAGGAAATCATCAACATGGGGGGGGAATATTTGTACCAAATATCTCTGAAATTAGTCTTATGTGCAAGAAAATATCAGGAACTGACATAAATATATAACATCTAAAAATTTCTCAATGGATAAATAGTCAAAGAATATGAAAGAACATTTTTTCAAATTAAGAATATCAAACTATTAAAGGCATATGCAAGATTGTTCCATATAATAATAAAAAGGGAAATACAAATCAGAACAACTCTGGAGTTTAGTGCCAACACTAAACAAATGAGCAAAGATGGAAATAATAAGTGCTGGAGGTGCTGTGGAAAAATAGGGCTGCACATCCATTCTGGAAATCAATTTGGAATAATATTAGCTTTAAGCATCTGGGTAAGTAGAGAGGAACTTTTTGATTCTGAGATCCCCTTAGTAGGCATATGCCCAAAGGAAATCAATGATTAAAAGAAAGGCTTTATGTATACCAAAATATATTTATCCATTTGTAACAGCTTTTTTCATAGTAAGCAAGAAATGAAAACAAAATATATGTCCATAGGTTGGGGAATGACTAAACAGATTTTGTTATGTGAATGATGTACAATGTTACTGTATTAGAAGAAATGATGAATATGATGAATACAAAAAAATGTGGAAAGACTCATACAGATTGATACAAATTAAAGTGAGGGCCAATATCAGTAAAACATTGTGCACAAGGAATTCCACATTGGAAGTAGAAAGAACAACAAAAGTGTAAAAACTGAATGTTGTGTAACTAAAACTAATCTTGAACCCAAAGAAAAAATACATGATTGCACCTTTCTTTGTAGTAGAGATGAGAGTCTATGGGTATGAAACACCACTGGTAATCTTAGAATTGTTCAGTATGTAAAGTTTTACAGATATTTTGAAGGGTGGAGTCAAGATGGCAGAATAGAACAGAGAAGCTCTGAGTCACCATGAGAATCCTCTCCAACCAATATATAAAAATAGCTACAAAACGAATACAGGAGTAAAAGAACCAACAAGGAGAAAGAGTGAAACAACGTTCAAGAAAAGAAAAACCTAAAAGGTAGGGCACAGAAAATGTGGGGCACTTGAGTGAGAGGGGAGCACAGTCAGCAACATTATAGCAAGGAGGGAAGAGCAAGCCATACCTCCCCACACCACATCTGCTGTCCCATGTTCAGAACCTAATCCCAAGCCAACATTCAGACCCTAAATGATCCTGCCTGGGTAAATAGTGGTCCAAGAAAACCCACATCCCTTGAAATTTCAAACCTCTGGAGAAATCTGGAGTCCCAGCTCAGGGAATCTTATTGAAGTGGGCTGATCTTTGTGGGCCCAGAGTGAAGTCAGGAGTCCTATTCTGGGCTTGGGATGAGGACCCTAGATCACAATTTGGGGTGACTGATAGTACTAAGCTCCCCTCCCAATCTTTTTGCCTAATGCTCAAGGCAGAGCTCCAGAACAGGGCAATCAAGGGTGTTCTGGATTAGAACAAGTACACAGTAAGACCAAAACCTTACACCTAAGCTGGAGGCTACACTTTAAGTAGTTCCTGACCTGACCAAGATCAAAGTAAGACCCAAAGCTTACAACCAAGCCTAAGGCAAGTCTTTGAGCTATCAGGATCTCAAGGGTTAATTGAATCAGCAGGGGGAGAGGGCTCTTCAAGAGACCATCTTTGAAGAACTGAAACTGGTAAAAAACCCAGAAAATAAATTGAGAATAGCATCAATGAAAGACTGAAGCTTAAGAGAATACCCCAATCTCCCAGAAAACAGAGCCTACCTATAATTAGGTAGGGAAAATAAGCAAACAACAAAAAAAAGCCCCTAACTCTAAAGAATTTTATGGAGACAAAGAGCAAGCTACACAGAAGAGTTTAGTGAAATCAAAGTTTTGCAGGACTGTTTTAACATTTTTGTTTTTTCTTATGAGGGATAACTTCCCCATGAGAGGAAGCATGATGCAATATTGAAAAATAAAGGTGTTATAAAATATTAATACAACCTAAATGAAAAAATAAAATATTCCAAATGGCATACTTACAAGGAGAATTGGTACCAGTGTACTGGTAGTGTCAGATACAGATTTCTTCAGATTTCTACGTGAGGGAAATGATACAAAGAATTGTATCCAAATTATATCCCTGGGTCCTTCATATCAAAAGAATTTTCTTAAGGTACAAATCATTTCTCCGGTCAAAAATCTTTTGTTTTTCCCAATTGTTTATGGGGCAAAACATGAACTCCTTAGCTTGGCAATCAAGATCTTCCAAAGTTCTACTTATTTTTCTAGTCTTTTTTTTTTTTACACTCTCTTCCTTCATGAAGTCTATATTCCAGCCAAACAGGAGAATTAGCGGTTGCCCAATTCATACTTGAGTATTGTGTAAGCCATTCCTTACACCCAAAATATATTCCTTCCTTATCTCTATCCACCCCAGAATTCTTGTCTTCCTTCAATACTCTACACAGGTACCACTTTATCTATTTACCTTCCCTGAAGCCCCAGACATTACTATTCCCCAGCTTTATTTTTTCCATTTTTAAGGTCTCATTGATAGTTTTTGGATTTGTAACACTTTCATTTCCAAGTATTTCAGTTGCTTAGTTAGATGGCCATGTGGACAGGCTTAGTAAGATTTAAGGTCTCAAAAGTTATGTATTTAGACTAAAGAAACAGCATTTTGTGAACACTGCAAAGGATGTGCATCCACTACCCAGAAAGCTATCCTTTGTGAATATTAAAAATGAAAGAGGGGGCAGCTGGGTCGCTCAGTGGATTGAGAGCCATGCCTAGAGATGGGAGGTCCTAGGTTCAAATCCCGCCTCAGACACTTCCCAGCTGTGTGACCCTGGGCAAGTCACTTGACCCCCATTGCCTACCCTTACCACTCTTCCACCTATAAGTCAATACACAGAAGTTAAGGGTTTAAAATAAAAAAAAAAATGAAAGAACTTGGAAAAAATAGTTTGGCAAAATCCATCAACATATCAATCATGTTTTCCAATAAATGTGATAAATATTCCACTTATGCTAAGATCTTACCTCACTTTTTCTTGTGATGTAGGGTGTTTGTGTGTGTGCATGCATGTGTGTGCATATACGCATATAAAGTATAAGGTCTTTGACGGAAAGGAGTATTGCAATTTTGTCTTTGAGTTCTCAAATTGTTTAGCACTGTAAGCTTTAGTTTAGGTTTTATGCTAAATATGAGAGTTATAAAACAATATTGTGGTTTCCAACTTTAAAATATTATAGCTTAAGTCAAAATGACTTTTAGCAGCTATTATTTACAAAGAGGTGGAAAGAGTGAAAGTGTAAATGTAGATAAAGAGACAGATTCCTAACAAGCCTACCAGCCTTTCTCTGGTGATGTCCAACTCATTCCAGGCAGGGGCTTCCCCAAGTCCCTTGTCTCCATGTGGATTTCCTGGTAATCCTCAGCCAAAGGTCCTGGTGGTGTCTTCAGCTAGAGTTCCACCAGTGCAGCCTTCTCCAAAGCCAAGGCAGGAATCTCATCCACTCACCCAGGAAGCCAATGCAGGATCCTAGGAAAAAGTCTCCTCCAAGCCAGGAAAGGAGTCTCAGCAACTCACTCCAAAGGCCAGGAAGGGAACAAATCTGGATCACGGGGATCTCTTCCTTTTATGCTCCTTTATCCACTTCATTGCTTGTCACTTCTCATCACCCCCCCTTCTTTACAGAAACCAATGGCAGTCTTTCAATTTGCCTAGCACTGTCCAAGGCGGGAGGGGGAGGAGGAAGTGGAGTTATGAGCTTATCACATCTAGTAAGTGATTAATGAACTTGTACTCAATGATAAGTAGGGGTACTTTAAGTTCTTGATTTGATTGGCTAAAAATAGAAAAGGGGAGAGTTAATTCTATCTTCCCAGCACAATGCCATGCATGTAATAAGTACTTAATACATTTGCTGAATTGATTTCAGAGGGAAATATGAGAACAAAGAATAAATAACCTATAGACAATAGGGAGCAATTGAAAGTTTTTGAGAAGGGAGTGACATGGTAAAAACTATGTAAAGGAAAGTTTAAAGAGGGAAGAGAATGGAGTGAAGAAGGCTGAAAAGTTATTGCAATAATTTAATTTAGGCAAGAGATAGCCTGATCCAGGATGATAGCAGTGTGAGTAGAGAGATGAGAATAGATGCTGGAGGTGTTTTTAAGGTAGAATCAGTCACAACTGGTAATAGATTGGAAAGCGAAGAAGGGGCAGCCTTCCCATGTTCTCTAGCTTTATACCCCCTTCATTCCTGCCATTAACTTCTTACTTGGTAACCAAAGATTATCTTATTTCTGCCTATCTTCGGCTTACCAAAAGTCAAAATATTGTTTACCAAAACAACTGTCAATCCAGTTGAGAGGAAGAAAACAGATAGAAAGATGGTGGGAAAGTTTTCTCATTATTTCCCCTCATTGATTTACTTCCTTCCTTTATATGCCCTGAATTTCCCACCTTCTCTTTGAGATGGTGGGGTAATACTGAACTTTTACTTCTCTCCTTCTCATAGTCATAGGGTTATAAGAGAATTGTTTTAGAGCTGGCAAGGGTCTTAGAGGTTGTGTAGTCCATCATTTTGCAATATGGGGAGAGAAAAACAGGCCAAGAGAAGTGAAGGTACTTGTTCAATCACATAGATAAATTGTAGAACTAAAATTGGAACCTAAGTCTGATTCCAAATCCGGTGCTCTTCCTATTGTGCCTCATACCTCTCATTTTCATCATGAATTTCAGATATGCTGTTTGTCTTAGAAACAAATCTAGCTGAGACCAACAAAAAAAAAATAAAAAATCCTATGCCAATGTTCACAAAAAGCTGTTTCTTCAGTCTAAACACATAACCTTCTGAGACCTTAAATCTTACTAAGTCTGTCCCCATGGGCATCTAACTAAGCAACTAGAATGGAACTATAAATTAACTAATTCATTCACAACTACAACAGCTATTTAGCAAGCAGAATGTCAACACCAGCTATTTACAGAGATTCCACCTCAAATGTTCCCTAGCCAGTATCCCATTTAAAATATTATGTATGCAGAATACTGCATGGCCCATTCTCAGAGATCAGAAGGGGAAGACACTACAGTCTTTAAAGATCTCACCTTTTATGGGTGATGCCAATTAATTTGTATAAATTAGACACGGGTCCTGACTTCTTCCTGCAGTTTCAAATTGAAATCAGTAAGTTAGCTTCTCCTTTTAAATGAAACCAGTTATCTATGTCAGGAAATTTTTTTGGAAAAGAATGCAGAAATTTTGCTTCTGAGTATTGCTATAAATGTTCTCAATTATAACACATTGCCCATAAGAATTCATTTTTTGTTTTGCTACTGATTTGTTTTGTAAGTTATTGAAGGTCTTGCATCTTGGTTTTTTTTATCTGGAAAATGGAAATAACATCCATTTTTTCTCCTCCAAGTTCTTACATGTCTTAAATATAGGAAATCAATTTTTTTGGAAGGAGGGGGATGGTGAACCTAAGATTTCATTGTTGTGAGGAAATTCCTTTTACCAATGCAGATGGGCAGCCATCCCTTACGTAGGGATCTGAAAAAGGAAACTGCCGTGCCCAAAGTCATATATTTAAGTACATCAAAGGCAGGAATTCAACTCAAGTTTTCTTGTCTCCAAGACCAGCTCTGTTCATTACATTATACTGCCTATATGAAGAAACATAGAAATTGAAATATGAAATGACTTTGCAGATCACACTGAAAATATTATTTGAATTTTTCTATCTCTATGATACATGATTTTGTGGGACTTCTAGAAACTCCTGAGTGCCTCATAACTAGTAATAATCCAAGCACTAATTTTTTGAGGTTATATCATGTCTTATTCTATACTTCTAAATTTTAGAGTCACATTAAAGTGGATACAAGGGGACCCAAATGTTCACTTTGGGCTTGTGCTCATTCTGGAGGGTTCATCAATTAGTTCTTAGGTAATTTTAAAAGAACCACTGTAAATACACTGAAAGATATTTTGCTGGACCTCAATTTTGCCAGAATGCCTAGGACCTCATAAAGGTGCTTTGAATTTTTTGTTGCCTTTTTCATATATCAGACCTTAGAAGTCAGGCAGTTACTAAGCAGTTTAAGCATTTAATATGTGTCAGACACTGTGCTAAGTGCTGGGGATTCAAAGAAAGGCAAAAGAAAGTCCCTGCCCTCAAGAAGCTCATAGTCTTTCAGGGAAGACACTCAAACAACTATGTACAAACAAACTATGTATATACAAGAAAAAAATAGGAAGTAGTCAACCAAAGAAAGTCACTAGAATTAAAAGCATTGGGAAAGGTCTACTGTAGAAGATGGGATTTTATCTGGGACTTGAAGGTGTAAAAATATGGGGCACCAGGGATGTTAAAATATAATCTAAATGGCTGTGGGTACACACACACTGGGTTGAAGGAGAGACAGGGCCAGGATAGGGAGACCAGAGTCTAAGCTGCTGCTAACTGTCAAGAATGGCTGTTGGCCAACTGTCACCCAGCTCACCACTAGGCCAGAGTCTTTGAAACCAGCAGGCAAGGTAAAATGTTTTAACAGTTTTAATTATGATTTAGCTAAATAAAGGTGGGATAGGGGATTCTACACTAAAACCTAAATGGCAAAACCACAGGGCAAGGGGAGGACTTGACTTCTCTAATCTTAGTGATCTAAGCAGGCAGGGCCCAAAGGAACAGCACTGGAATCTCTGGGAGGCTGCTTCAAACCTGGTTCCAGCCAGGTTTGACCAGCACAGCTAAGGGCCTGTGGGTGGCTTTGAGGGTTCTCACGGTAATCCACAGATGATCACAGGATGCCAAAAGCCAAGGTGGTCCAAGGTATCCAAGTAGAGCGAGTGTGCTTGAGATGATGTCCACCAGATCCCAAACTCCTCCTCCACCTGGTGCTGCTCTGTAGGTCTTGTCCACTTGCTAGAAGCCACCACCACACAGGATCCCAGGGAATCTGGATGCAGGGTGTCCTTAACTCTGGGATCTCCCAGGGCTAGCAACAGTTTGGGCCAACCACTAATGGAGTCTCTCTCAGAGCACAAGCCCCTACTTCCTGCTCCTTCATTCCATCTTGGAATGCTCCAGCCCTTCCTGCTAGGTCCAATTAATTACTAACTAATCTTCCTCACAACAAAGGAAGCTGGAAAGGTACCAAGAGGAGGTGAAGAAGGAAAGCAATCCAGGCACTGAGGAAAGTCAACAAAAAATGCCTGAAGAAGGTAGATTAGTGTCTTGTTTGAGGAACAGCAAGGAAGCTGGTGTCAGTCAATCATAGAGTATGTGATGGGAGATATAAGAAGGGAAATATAAGAAGACCAAAAGGATAGTGGCTTTGAATATTATACATATCTCTGAATTCCAAGCAGAGTTTTGTATTCAGTCCTTGGGGTGATAGGGAAGACACTGAAGTTTATTGAGTCAACTCTACTTCCTGATTTAGGAAAATCACTTTGACATGAAACCTTTCATAACTACCCCCTAAACCTACCTGCTAGGATACTCTCAATCAGAGTTACTTCATCTTAATTATGTATATAATCTATATATACATATACATGCACACTGCCCCCATTAGAATATAATCTCCTTGAGGGCAAGACCTGTTTCACTTTTGTCTGAATCAACAACACTTATCACAATGTCTGGCACAGAAAGATCCACTTAATAAATGTTTATTGACTGATTGAAACTGCTCTGTAGTCCCCCTACAAAGTTGGTCTTGTTATCTTCAGAGTTAAAAACGACGTGAGTAGCTTTTAGGTTCCCATCTCTACTAGGTTTGCCATCTCTACTTCCCAAAGTGACAAGGAATTGCAATCCTCCTAAGCTGTGATCTTCAACACACCAATAGACAAGTGTTGTCGAAATATTTGGTGCCTAGTTATAGGAGGCTGACATATTGATTGCAGCTTTCTCCATCCAGTATCACCCCTTTGGCCTCACACACTGAGTTGAGCACATTACTATAATGACTCTTATTTAAATCAGGGACACTAGTAATCAAATTGGAAACTCAACTGCTGAAATGAGGCTGATGGGGAGATGCCGTCCCCCAGAGTACAAGTTTTCAGGGATAGAGAAGAAAGGTGGATTCTACTTTCTTCCATTTCTAAGACGCTTGCTAAATAAGTCAGATAGTCAAAATATCTGGGCAAATTGTACGCAATTTGATCAACATTTGGATGCTCTACCCAAATTATGCCAGAAGTCTGTATGTTTGGCATAATATAAACACAACTACAGAATATAACCATGTCAACTTTAATCAAGGAAAAGTTTAAGTAGTTTTAATCCACACAAAATAGCTACATCAACTTTAGCCAAAGAAAGGCCCAAATGAGTGAAATCTCCTGACTTTGTAGAATTTAAGGCATTTCATGTTTAAACAAATTCAAAACTTGTAAAACCTGCCTTTGCTAGTATATTAAATTTACTTTGCATGGTTCTGTGTTTCAAGTAGGCAGGCAGGTGGTACAGTGAATAGAGGGGAAGGGTTTGAGTTAGATTTGAGTTCAAAAACAGTCTCAGACATTTAATTGCTGTGGGACCTGAGGAGACCTGAGCAAGTCTCATAAGCCTCAGTGTCCTTATCGGTAAAATAAACTGAATAAGGAAATGCCAAATCACTCTAGTATCTTTCCCAAGAAAACTCCAAATAGGGACTTTAGTCAAAAACAACTGAAATAAGAGAATGACTGGAATGGGTATTTCAAGTTTATTTGGTGCAAGAATTCACAGACATAAGATTAAATCTGAATGGCCACCAATGCTGATAATCTTTTCTTCTTATATTTAGGTTGGATGGATTTAGCTTTTCAGGACATATATCATCTCTATTTGGGCATGTAGGAATCAGGATGCAATGTTTTGTGACAAGAAAAAAAAAAAAAGATGTGAAGGTCTCCGGCTGATACCAGATATTGCTAGAAATAAAAAGACCTTGCTACTGGTGAAACCACCAGAATTTGTTTTTTCCTCTTCCTTTTTTTTTAAAAGAAAAATAGCCAACAGAAGTTACCCAGCAATAATGGGGTTGATGATGGCATTAAAAAGGAGATTTTTGCCATAACGTTACACATTTTCTCAGTTATGATGATGGATTTTCATACCCCCAACATACAAAAGAAAGAGTATGCTTTTCCTGAGAAGAGTATATTTTATCATGGTCAAAGGGAAAGTTGTTTCCCAACCCTGTCCTACCCCCTCCAAAAATTTTTCCATTTATTAGATTCTCATTTCCTGAGGTGGAATCTTCACATATGGACAGTTCCCTAGTAGTTGTTTATGGAAGAACTTATTTTGAAATAATGATTAACTTTGAAACAAGAAGGTAATGACCCAAGACCATACTTCCTTCAAAAGGCTTAATTCTACAAAGATGGAAGAGGAAGCATTCCAGCAAAACCAAGGGGAAAATGTTTCAAAGTGGATTAAAATCATGATTTAGCGGCAAAAAAGGAGAAGCCTCAGATAAAGGACAAGCAAAGGCTAGTTTTGGTTAGGCTTTTTTCTCCTCTTTGGACAAGTTCATTTATGATTAAGAAAAATGGATCTGCCATATTTAAAAATGCTTGCTGAGTTCTCAAGGAAATAATTTTCACATGAGTAAAAATTTTACACGCAAGACTAAAGAAATGAAGTATCTACAATAAATCCATTCCTTTTCATTTTTAACATTACCACATAAGAAATACAGTGTAGGCAAAATGTATTAAAATACAGTACAAATCAAAAAATCCTCTCTGAGGTGTGAACATTTCCCTGATACCTGTTTTAGAGAAATCTAAAAAAATGAATGTTGAGCAGTGCCTCCTAGGTGACCATGGGTAAGTCAATTAAATGCCTTGGGTCTCATTTTCCTCATTTGCAAAATGAAGGGCTTATACTACATGGCCTCTGAGATTCCTTTCATCTCTATTCTCCAAATCCTATCATACACACTATTTTGGGTGATAGAAATCACAATGAAAGAATTAGCCAAAGGTTCAGTCTCTTAAGAGATAATTGTACTTTTAAAACAAACCTGCTTCATGCTGCTCAGATGATTTTTACATGTATTCTTTTGGAATAAATAAGGATGTTAGACCCAACTCTCTTCATGTACAATTATTGAAAAAAATCAACCATCCTAGTATTAGCTTAATTGATGCTTAGATTTCTCTTTTCAATTTTATGAGCTCTTGATCTCCACTGAACCCTATTTTTGTAAAGAGGTAATTTTGAAAGGGCTATAGGAATAGGTGATGGAGGATAAAAGGAGCAATTTTGCCCCTTTACAAAAGAGAAAATCATCACCCTCCCCCACATACTCAGGACTCATGTGCAATGTTTTGGTTGGGCTCCATTGGTCTCTAAGCAGTTATGATCTGGAGAGACATCAACTGTAGTGGAGAATTTCTAGGGCTCCCAGATTGCTCTACAGAATTTATCCATCTCAAGAACTTAACCCTTCCACTCCAGAACACCCACTTTTGGAGAACTGTTAGTATGATTAGTGAGGGCCTCACCTGACTCCCTGTTTCAGATGGGCCACAGGGACAATTTGCTTTACTCCCTGACCATTTTTTGGGCAGCCTACTTGCCAGTCTATACATATATATATATATATCCTCAGTGCCTTTCCAGTTTTGAAACTGTAATCAAACCCATCCATCCTGGAAAAGGTGAAAGGATGCATTAACCCACACAACTATGGTTTCACTCACCGTTTCCTTAACAATCCAAATGAAAATATTCTTCCCTGGCTTCCACCCTTCCTCATTCTACTAGAACTTAATTCATCATGGGCAGGCCATGCCTTTGTTTTGATATTTGTGAAGTGTCCCAGAAGACCCTGGAACCTCAGTTAAACATAACCTTTTTTTTTTTTAGTAAGTCCAGGTGGGACAGTCTCATGGAATCAATTTGACCTTTTCTCTTGCCATTTCAGAGAGCCTATTAATGTTTCAAAGTATTAAAGTTGATAAGCTTGGAGCTTACAGGCTAGAAAAGAGATTTTTATCTCTTCTCTAACCATTAGCAGAGATTGTATGCCCAGTTCTATCATATAAACTACGTAGATTTTGGCTAGCAACAGTTCTTTCTTCTCAACCCCACCTCCACACTGAACTCGTAAACAAGCTATCTATAATAATTCAAGCTTGAACATGCTGTTTTATATGGGCAGGGGAAGTTACCAAATCAAATTAAAAGAACAAATGTTAAAACAAAGCCAAGAAGCCTGTTAACTTGTATACCAGGCAGGGTCCAGCCAAGATACATTGAGAGAATGAGGAGACAGAGGGGGAAGGAGAACTTGCAAGCAGCCTTTTAGCAGTTCTAAAGAGGAAATAACTCACCAGGTTCAGTTTTCATCTTCTGTGGTATTTCTTGCACCCTGTGTGGCACAATGGATAGTGTCAGGTATAGACTCAAGAAATCTCAGTTCAAATCCAGCCTCAATCACTTTTTAGCTATGTCACACTGGACAAGTAATTTAATCCTGTTTGCCCTAATTTTCTCATCTTTAAAATGAGCTGGAGAAGGAAATGACTAATTGTTCCGGGATCTTCATTCTTCATAATGGTTCTATACTCCTTTTTTGAAGCTCTTCTAAGAGTTCATTTTGGGTCTGATATCTTTTCACAGTTTCCCTTGAAGCTTCATTTTTGTATTGCTGCCTTCTTCTGAGCCAGCGTTTGGGTCTTCCCTGTTGTTGAAACAATTTTCAGGGTCAGACTTTTTCTTTGTCTTTTGCTAATTTGGGGAAGTGGGGACGTCTTCCCCCTGCTATCAACCTTGTTCATTTGTTGAAGCTCCAGTAGCAGAAGAAATACTGTCCCGAGCTTGCACTGTGGTATATTCCATTGCCTGGGGTCAGCTCAGCTGATTCTTGTCATGGAGTGAGCACTTTATTAGGTAGCCTGGCTGGTCTGCTTTGGGGAGGCTTTCATGGGTTCAGTCCAGTTGCCACTTGTACTGGATTGCACTGGCTTCCTCCCTCTCCTGTTGTGGCTGGACATTGGTGGGCTGTGTGAGTTCTATCCTGGCATACTGAACCATATTTTCCCCTCCTACTTAGTGAGGTGGGCTGTCCATGCTCACCTGGACTAGGGCACTGCTTCACCCTTCTTCTGTCATCCTACTGCTCCAGGATTCATTTTGAGGCATTGTTTGAGTTTTTTTGTGGCTGTCTGGAGATGGTTTAGGCAAGCTCATAAAATTCCCTACTCTGCCATCTTGGCTCTCAGACTCCAGCATCTTTGCCAAGAAAATCTCAAATGGTGTCAGGAAGAATCAGATGCAACTGAAATGACTGAAAAATAACAATGTTTCCTGCAGAAGTGGAAGCCGATAGACTTCTATAGTCAGTCCCTTGTCCTAAGATACATACTATGAGAAGTTTGACCCCTACAACCAAATTCCTGACCCTACTCCCATTTCTAGCTTCCTCTGCCTTCTGAACTACTGTGACTGCTACCCCTGGTGAAGCTGCTTCTCTTTGCATTGAGGTACCTGGTACCACCCACAGTTTAACTTCATTGGCTGTCCACATCTCAGTCTCTATTTAGAAACTCCTGAGGTCCTTGGGAAGGTTTTAACACCCCCATCTTCATATGCAGACCCAGATTCCCAGGGCTTAGCACAATGCTTGGAATACAGTAAGTGCATAAGATAGTAAATGCATAATATGTACTTTTTTTATTCCTTGAAAGCAAATAGCTCCATGAGCTCTATTGTTCCAGGCAATGGCAATAATGCTATCATTTCCATGACATTTTTTAACCTGTCTCTTAGAACAAAGTGAACCCACCAGAGGTGCAGTCTCTTCTCCTTCCCTACAAAAGGCTCCTGAATGAAACTTTTACACAGGGGATGCATAAACCTGAAATGTTCTCCTTCACCTCAGCCTCCTAGCTTTCCTGGTTTCTATTTCGTCCTAATTAAAATCCCACTTGCTACAGGAAGACTGGCATGAAATTATGAAGAGTGGAACAAGAGAACATTATATATAGCAACAGAAATATTGTTTGAAGAATGACTTATTGGGGTCCATCTCCAGAAAATGAATTGATAAATGGAAACAAGCACGGCATAGTTTTATGTATACACGTGTCTTTTGTTGTTGGCAAATGATGCCTTCTCTAGTGCAGGGAGGTGAGGGAGGGAGATACTCGAGAATTTTAATGTAAAAAACAAATTGATATAAAAAAACCAAAGAGTTATAATTCTCATTATTCAGATGAGAAAATTAAGTCTGAAAATAGTCAAGTGAGTTCTCAGGATCACATAGCTTGGAAGTATCTGAAGCAGGGTTAGAACTTGGATCTCCTAGCTGTGTGACCTTGCTGTTACCACTCTTCTGCCTTGGAACCAATACACAGTATTGATTTTAAGAGAGAAGGTAAGGGTTAAAAAGAAAAGAAAAGAAAAGATAAACAATAGAGTAAATGTAGAGTTACAAAAAGAGGTAAGAGACAGCCCCTACCCTCAAGAAACTCACTATCTAATGGGAAAGAAAGCAAATAATTGAATATATACAAATAAGCTATCTGCATCCTAAAGCAATTACTGGCAAGTTACCAACTACACATAGAAGGAGATGATAGTAGTTTGCTGAGGCCAGAACACATCTACATTCTTGCTTCTTTCCACACCACCTTTTTGGAAAGATACTGACTGACAAATGAGCTCTTCAGAACAGATGACCAGGATAGTGGGGGTTAGTGGGGATTGCTAAAAGGAATTGGATATGTCCAGCCTGGGAATAGAAATGCTTAAGGAGTACCTGAGAGTTGATTTCAAATATTTAAAAACTATCATATGGGATCCCTCAGTAGACATAGATTTATAAAGCTCCTATTTTGTATCAGACATTGTACTAGGTTTGGGGAATATCAATGCAAAAGTGAGACCCAGAGCTTATATTCTGCTATAGCAGCAGAGGAAAGGCAACCTATTCACTTATAATAAATGTATGGTACTGCTGTCTCTTCTCCCAAATATACAGTGATTATGGGTCTGTGCGTGACATGAACAAATGAGGCAATCCCTAACAGCCTTTTGAAGGAGGTCACACTTGAAGAGAGATGAGTACCAAAAAGCAATGAAGGGGGTTCCGGGTTAAGATGGTGGCAGAGTAAGGAGCAGCTCTTAACCTCTCCTGACCGAAACACACAAAACTCCTCAAGGGGACATAAAAACAAGTCCAGACGAAGGGAGGAACCCCCACAACAGGGCACAGCGTGGAAGGTACGTGGAATCGAAGCATTTCCATGCTATAAAGGGGTGAAACAGCCCTCACGAAATCGCGGGCTGAGCAACCACCCCAACCCCACCCCCTCCACACTCATCTATAGCTCCGAAGCCAGCTAAAAAGAAATAGAGCAAGTTTGTGGCACCCATCGAGTCATTGGCAGCTCCGGGGCCTGTTCCTGAGTGCAGCAAGACTTAGGACCCCAATAAGCCAAAAAACGCAGGTGAAATCTGAGCACGGGAAATACTAAAAACCAAGGGAGAAATTAATAAAATCGAAAGTAAAAGAACTATTGAATTAATAAATAAGACTAGAAGCTGGTACTTTGAAAAAACAGATAAAATAGACAAAGTACTGGTCAATCTAATAAAAAAAAGGAAAGAAGAAAACCAAATTGATAGTATCAAAGATGAAAAGGGAGACCTCACCTCTAATGAAGGGGAAATTAAGGCAATCATTAAAAACTATTTTGCCCAATTATATGGCAATAAATATAACAATTTAGGAGATATGGACGAATATTTACAAAAATATAAACTGCCTAGACTAACAGCAGAAGAAATAGAATACCTAAATAATCCCATATCAGAAAAAGAAATTGAACAAGCCATCAAAGAACTCCCTAAGAAAAAATCGCCAGGGCCTGATGGATTCACAAGTGAATTCTATCAGACATTTAAAGAGCAACTAATCCCAATACTATAAAAATTATTTGATATGATAAGCAAAGAAGGAGTCCTACCAAATTCCTTTTATGACACAAATATGGTACTGATTCCAAAGCCAGGGAGACCAAAAACAGAGAAAGAAAACTACAGACCAATCTCCCTAATGAACATAGATGCAAAAATCTTAAATAGAATACTGGCAAAGAGACTCCAGCAAGTAATTAAGAAAATCATTCACCACGATCAGGTGGGATTTATACCAGGAATGCAAGGTTGGTTCAACATTAGGAAAACCATCCACATAATTGACCATATCAACAGTCTAACAAACAAAAATCACATGATTATCTCAATAGATGCTGAAAAAGCCTTTGACAAAATACAGCATCCATTCCTATTGAAAATACTGAAAAGTATAGGAATAGAAGGACCTTTCCTAAAAATAATAAACAGTATATACCTAAAACCATCAACAAACATCATATGCAATGGGGATAAATTAGAAGCCTTCCCAATAAGATCAGGAGTAAAACAAGGATGCCCATTGTCACCTCTATTATTTAACATTGTACTAGAAACACTAGCAGTTGCAATTAGAGAAGAAAAAGAAATTGAAGGTATCAAAGTGGGCAAGGAGGAGACTAAGCTATCACTCTTTGCAGATGATATGATGGTCTACTTAAAAAATCCTAGAGAATCAACTAAGAAGCTTGTAGAAATAATCAACAACTTTAGCAAAGTTGCAGGATACAAAATATGCACATAAATCATCAGCATTTCTATACATTTCCAACACACTAGAGCAGCAAGAAGTAGAAAGAGAAACACCATTCAAAATCACCCTAGACAATATAAAATACCTAGGAATATACCTACCAAAACAAACACAGCAATTATATGAAAACAACTACAAAACACTTTCCAAACAAATAAAACTGGATCTAAACAATTGGAAAGCCATTGATTGCTCATGGGTAGG
>NC_058130.1:526130448-526130716 GCF_016433145.1 Gracilinanus agilis
AATCATCAGCATTTCTATATATTTCCAACACATCTCAGCAGCAAGAGTTAGAAAGAGAAATACCATTTAAAATCACCCTAGACAATATAAAATACTTAGGAATCTAT
This sequence comes from Gracilinanus agilis, assembly GCF_016433145.1. Classification (NCBI taxonomy): domain Eukaryota; kingdom Metazoa; phylum Chordata; class Mammalia; order Didelphimorphia; family Didelphidae; genus Gracilinanus; species Gracilinanus agilis. Next base: position 526,130,556 of record NC_058130.1, read on the forward strand.
CTACCAAAACAAACACAGCAATTATATGAAAACAACTACAAAACACTTTCCAAACAAATAAAACTGGATCTAAACAATTGGAAAGCCATTGATTGCTCATGGGTAGGACGAGCTAACATAATAAAAATGACAATTCTACCCAAATTAATTTACCTATTTAG